>NW_006711182.1:0-140563 GCF_000167675.1 Trichoderma reesei QM6a
TTTCGTGGTCCTTTTTATTTTTAAACCTTACTGCTATATTATAAAATTTAATTTTTTAAGAAAAGAAAAAGCTTTTTATAAAAGTAAAGTATATATATTTTCTTATTAGTAATTAAAAACTATTTTTTTAATAAATTTAAATAAATATAAAACTTATAAGGTAATTAATTCTTTTATTAATATATATTTTTTAAAACTATAATAAAATAAAGGCTTTAGTAAATTAAGTCTTTAAGAAAGGTATTATTTTAATTTTTAAAGTAGTTCTAGTTATTTTTAAAGTCTTCTTTTTACTTAAGGGTTTATTTATTAAAGTATTACTTTTATAATATATAGGATTTTAAATTTATATACTTTTAAGTAAATAGTATTTTTATCTTACTTTTTTTATATTTTTAAAAAGCCTTTTTAAATATTTATTAAAAATTACTTAACTAGCTATTATAAAAGTATAAATTAATATAAATAGTTATTTATTAAATATTCTTAACCTTAACCTCTCCTTTACTTTTTAAAAAGTTACTTTTATATTACTTAAATTTTAAAAAGGCATTAATAATACTTTAGTTTTTAAAAAGCTTTTTTTATAGCTTTTTTTTTTTCTTTTACTATTAGTAAATCTACTTAAAATAAGTTATACTTTTTTAATATATTCTTACTTTTTTAATAAGGGCTTTTATATTACTAGGCTTATTTTAAAATATAAAAGCTATAGTTATTTCTTTTTATAAAAAAGGTGCTTTTTTAAAAAGAATTTTTAAAAAAATTATATAGCTATAAAAAGTATTTAGCTATAGCTTTACTATTATAAACCTTATTATAACTATTATAGCTGCTTAAGTAACTTTTAATAAAAGCTTTAAAATATAATAAAAATAAGGAATCTAGTTAAGTAAGCAGTAGTAATAATAAGTAATTATATTTAAATTAAAGCTTAAAAAGCTTAAAAGTAAGGAGGTATAAAGCACCTTACTTATATAAGATAAAATTAAAGCTAATTTTATATAACTTTAAAGCTCTAGGGCTTTAACTAATTAAAAGGAGGGGTTCTGCCTTTAAATCCTATATACTAGCTGCTTAATTAAAAAGGAGGTAAGGCTATATAATAAGGCTATAGCTTATAACTAGCTTTTATTATATAATATTAATATTATCTTCTTCCTTATTATTATTATTATTAATATAATCTTAATATACTGCTTAGGTATTTTTTATAATAAGATTTTATTACTAAATACTATTTAATAGTAATAAAATAAAATTTATATACTAGTAGGCTTAAGTAAGGTAAAGTTATTTTTTTTTTATTAACTTAAATTTATTAAGCTAATACTAGTTATTAAAAAGCATGCTGCTAAGTTTAATAAAGTTAAAAAGCCTAGTAATTATATAAATAATTAAGATTTATATTATAAACTTATACTTAGTAGTGCTATAGTAAATAATCTTTTATTTACACTTATACTAGCTAAAGACTTACTTAACCTTAATTTAAAGTTAAGAATACTATAAGTTATAAAGTTCCTTTACTATTATAAATTTCCTACTAGTATCTTCTTAATTATTAAAATAATAATAAGTCTAGCTATAAAGTACTATTATTTTAAATTTTAAAGTAAAGCTAGTATTACTAAAATAGTATTTATTAACTAAAATTATAAAGAATTTTATTATTACTTATAGTAAAAGTAATAAATTTAAAAAAGAACCTTTAGTATTAGTAAGTATATAATAAAATAAGTTATTAAAAGTAATATAAGTAAGTATATTTTAAGCTATATTATTTTTTTAAGACTAGAATCTTTATTAATTAGTAAAAGGAATATATACTAGGATTAAGGTGTTATTAATTATACCTATTATGCTATTAAAGCCTTTATTCTTCCTTTTAAGCTTAATAACTAAGGAGATATATAATAAATTTAGTAATTAAATAAAAGCTATATATAAATACTATATAAAATAAATTAAGTTATAAAATAACTATAATATACTTAATTATAATATATAAAAGTAAAAGGCAGTATTTCTTTATAGCTTATTAAATATATAAATTTAAAGAAATACTATAACCTTATATTTAAAAGGTTATTATTAACTTTTATTAATCCTTATATTAATATAAAGCTAATTATAAAGGCTAAAAAATATACTTTTTTTTATATAAAATAGTTTATAAAATATTATTTTAAAAAGCTTAAGGAGTTCCTTATAATAAAGCTATAAGTTTAATAAAGTAAGAAGCTAGCTTTCTCTTACTAAATAGGCTGCTTAATACTTTTTAACTTTTATAAAGATATATACCTATATAGTAATAGCTATATTAATATTATTATTATTATTATTATTATTATAAATAATATCTTTTAGTAGCTACTAGGCTATAGTAGGCAGTAGGTTATTTAAAGTTATTATAGCTAATAAATAAGTTAGTACTAACTAATTAAACTAGATAGCTTTAGCTAGCTTATTAAAAATTAGTTAATACTAGCAGAATTTCCTTATTTAACTAGTAACTATACTTATTATAGGCATCTTGGCAGCCTTTATAAGTGTAATATATTATAAACTAGGGTTGCAGCTGGTTTACTTTTTAAGAACTAAAGTTATATAATTTACTATACTAAAAAGGGTATAGTAGTTCTTTTTATGCTGACTGGTTAGCTAGCTGGTTTTAAACCAGCCGTTCTAGATCATGGCCTAGGGGTTCTAATAATTTAAGGCAGGTACCGTCTCACTTCTTCTCTTATTCGTTTGCACTGAAGCCGGACTGGTCTCGCAAGTATGCCCTTCAGTCAGAGATACATCAATATTTCACTCAAGTAGCAGCTCAATACGATATCCCCAAACATGTTCGGCTTGCGAGTCTTGTTGAGAAGGCTTCTTGGGATGGGGCGTCCGGCATGTGGCACGTCACGGTTCGAGATCTTCATACATCAGAAGTAACAGAATGCCGCAGCAGAATCTTGATATCTGCGGTCGGTACACTCTCTGTCCCCAAGAAATGCACCATTCCAGGCGCTTCAAGCTTTGATGGGAAGATCTTCCACACGGCACAGTGGGACCATACATTTGACTGGAAGGGCAAAGACCTTGTTGTGGTCGGTAAGCTTTATACACCATCCTCTCATACTTCTCGTCGTGATAGTAACAAGTACACTTGTAGGAAATGGATGTTCTGCGACACAGATAATCCCAGAGGTCAGCTCAGGGCCAGGAGCAGCCAAAACTGTGACACAATTCTGTCGGCAGGCACATTGGCTTGCCGAACGCCCAAACCCAGAATACTCTGCCCTTTTCAAGTGGACAATGGAATGGGTTCCTCTGGCGATGCGAATCTACAGAGCAAAGCTATACTGGAACCAGGAGCGCGAGTTTGCGGGCTTCGACATAGGAACAGGAGCTGAGATCCGCAGAGGCTGGTCGAACGAAGCCTCTGACTACATCCGTGCGAATGCGCCCGCCCAATATCGAGACTTTCTCGTGCCCAAAACAGAGATTGGGTGCAAGCGGCGCGTCAACGATACTGGCTACCTAGCTAGTCTGCACCAGAACAATGTCAAGCTCATATATGACGACCCGGTGGAGGAAATTGTATTGAATGGCGTTCGGACGAAAGCCGGAAAGATTGTTCATGCTGATGCAATTGTGCTGGCCCAAGGTTTCGCGACGCAACAGCCTTTTGGGACACTGCAGATCTTTGGTGAAGGAGGCATCAGCATCCAAGACCATGTCAGTACAACGACTCTGAGATAATCGATGCTACAAGTCTCTGGCAGTGTCTGACTTAGTTTTCAGTGGAGTAAAACCAGCGAGGGAGTTCCTTCGGCATATCTGGGCACGTGTCTTTCAGCATTCCCAAATTTTTTCATCATGATGGGTCCCAACACTCTCAGCGGGCATCTCTCTGTTATCTACACCACAGAATGCCAGATTAACTTTACACTGCGAATTATCAGGCCCATACTCAATGGAATGAGGCAAAGGACCGCGGCGCTGGCAGCTTGCAGACCTACCTGCGATATCGTGTCTGTCAAACCTTCAGCCGAGAAGGAAGACATCGATACGGTTCAGCAAAAGGCCGGAAACCTTGTCTGGGCAACAGGGTGTACATCTTGGTTTATTGACAAGGGCACCAAGAGAAATTCCATCATGTTTCCAGATTGGCAATACAAGTTCTGGCTGAGAAGCGTCTTTATCGCTTGGGATGACTTCGTCTACACATCAGACAGGTCTAGTTCAAAGGCTGTGAACGAGAGGAACGGAAAGCGGCTGTATTTGGGCATCGTCGCTGGCGGCATCCTCGCATTCGGGGCCTTTTATTTCCACCGTCACAGGCTTTGCACCTATGTTTTGCCTTGCAACTGATTCAGCGGGCATTATAGAACAGGCGGCGGCTTACTCCTTTCGTTTCTCCCTTCATATATCTCGCTCAAATGAGGGGCTGTTGAAGTCAATCGAGACTGCTGTAGCCCGTCTTCAGACGAAACCGACACTTCTCTATGCACTGTCTAGCATGTGGAATGTCTGAGGTGGGTTACGTAGTATGCCTCTCTAAAGCTTCATTACTGCTTGCAATTACCCAGTAATTGAAGTCTTGCAGGATGAGATGAAGCCTTTACTCTCTTGAGCTGGTACCGGGGTTCTAACGTAGCTCAGAGGGGTCGAGGCGCGAAGCTTAGAAGATGATAACAATATCTGATTCGCTCGCGTATCTGCTCCGAGACTGAGAAGCCAGCGACCGACACGAACATTTTGGTGGATAAAATCGTCCAATTGCTAGCGCTCTAGCAAGCACTGAAATGGCCAGTACATATGTATTTGAGCACAGGTCAGAGAAGGATAGCCCCACGAATCGGATCAAGGAGAATGCTACGGAGCGTTGCTTTCCGGTGATCACGAGTCATTCATGGTAGGGAACTCTTGGCCGGTATTATCTAGGGCTGGAATGGGTGGTGACGAAAGTAATCTGGAGGAGCATTAAGCTTCACGCGAACCCACCGTATGATGCATCAGCGGGCAAGGTGGAATACTAAGGCAATTGGCTCTTCTCAGCAGCAGGTCAATAAAGCAACATCAAATTGAGTCCGAAGGCAGGGTGTTGCCTGACAAATGTGAGGCAAGTGTTTGACAGCCGAAAAGAGACTGATGATTGCACGTATAGAACATGATAGACACTGGGTGGCAAGTCAAACCTGGATACCATCTAAACTAAAAGCTTCTATAACGGATGTCATTGGACTAGAAGCTCGTCGCTCGCTGCACGTTGATTGGCTAGCAGAAAGCTATAACAAAAAAACGTCGTCTCTAATGTGGGTGACAGAGAGTTGCATACCCGGAATTTGCAGATATGCAACAGTGGAGGTCACAATGTTACGAGTGCTTCAATGGCTGTTGCTGTGTCTCTAGGTAATATAGGAGCCGCAGACGACTGTCGAAACCGCATGTATTGTATGGTCATGGTCAAGCCCGTAGCTCTACGAGGAGTCAGTTGTTCTCAACTTTGTGCCAGTGCTGACGATGGTAATGGTGTACCACGGTACTACGGCGGATGAATTTGCCCTCCGGGGGCGGGAAAGCAGCATCTATCATGAAGTGTTGCATGGTACAACTGGGTATATGTAGAGAAACGTTCCACTCCGATTCGTCGTCAACAATTTCTCCCAGGTCTCGTATTGCAGGCTCGTTTCAGAGGTTGCCGAGCCGGACATTCCAAAGGCACCTATCGGATCATATGCCGCCAATTCTGCGTGGCACGCTTCAGCAAAGAAGGGAAGGACGTTCGAGTGAGGAGGCCTTGAATGACACCCACCATCTTCACCGACAGGGACAATCTACAACCTAATCGGACGCCCTGTCGAGGACAAAGTAGCGGCGCCGAGATCTGCAAGCATGCTTAATTTTGCCCCCTGTATCTATCCACTGCATGCCGACATGTCATCGTATTTGGCTCTTTTTAGTGTAGCGCGTACACCTATCAAGTAAGAGAGACCTCGTAAACCGAGTGGTTCCAGCATGTGGTTCACTTTCGGGTCCTGGTTCCCCCGCATAATTTGCAGGGACACTACGTTACAAGAATTCTTAGACGCTGAGTTGTGTCCTGATAATCCCCAATCTTACTTAATCGAATCTCCTGTACCTTCCTGTTTCATCCCTCGATGTAATGCTTCAGCCGGTAGGAAGTTGCTTTATCTTCACGTCAGCGTTTGAAAGGGCCGAACGACAGCCGGTTGGTACGGGTATGCTCGAATACTTAACATTTAGATGGTAGTTCAGGGGGTTTCTGCCAAGTTGTCAGATACGCCTGCGGAATTGTCGATCTGAGGTTCAGAAAGGGTATAAAGTAGTGATCCATCCCCCCTTGGTACAATCTGCGGAACATCGATCAACATAGTCTCGTCCTTGTATATACTCTCATATTTCTAAGTTAGTAATAATTTATGAAGATGCGATCCAACGCTGTCCTCGGCCTTGCTACCTTTGGCGCCGTCGCCTCGGCTTTCGCCCTCCCTGCAAACCTCAAGACCATCTACGATAACCACAGGGCAAGTGGCTAGATAGACTTATGAGCATCGACTGAATGTACTGACCCTTTGCCTTCGTAGGCAGGAACATGTGCCAACAAGTTGTCGGGCACTTTTAGCGGCGGCGCGGTCTACTGCGGCGATCTCCCAGGTGCCATTTTCCTCAAGGGCAGCGCAGGCAACTATGACAACCTGGACATTGACTGCGATGGCGCCAACAACTCGGCTGGCGCTTGTGCCAACGATCCCACCGGCCAAAGCCAGACCGCATTTAAAGACACCGTAAAAACATTTGGCATCTCCGACCTTGATGCCAACATTCACCCGTACGTCGTCTTCGGCAACTCGGGCGGCAACCCGTCTTTCAACCCTCAATCTTCGGGCATGCAGCCTCTCAGCGTTATGGCTGTTGTCTGTAACAACCAGGTTGTAAGTGACAGCTGTTCCCAATTAGCTAGCAACTACGGCGTGTAACAGAGACTGATTAAAAGTCAACTCATCAGTTCTATGGCGTATGGGGTGATACCAACGGCGGCACCTCCACTGGCGAGGCCTCCCTCGCTCTGGGCAAACTTTGCTTCCCCAACGAGGGCCTCAGCGGCAACAATGGCCACGATCCCAAGGACGTTCTGTTCATTGGCTTTACCGGCTCCGGAGCTGTGCCCGGCAAGAATGGCGCCAACTGGGCGGCCAAGAACACCAACGACTTTGAGAACAGCATCAAGGCGCTGGGAGACAGGCTCGTTGCCAGTCTCCGGGCTTGAAGTGTCTCAATATTGAAGGAACCTTGATCGGCTACGACTTGGGATGGAAAAGACATGGTCCGCCGCTATACAGAAGAGACGCGGATACAGTAAATACATAGTGCGCCAATATAGGTGCGTATGATAGAATAAAGCAGGGGCAAGAAGCACAATAATACTATTGTTCGATCTAAAATGGTGTCGAAAAAGAACGCCCCGTTGACTGCGAGCTTGACTGCAAGCTTGGCTGCAGCATGTGACTCGGAAGAGCTTACTCACCAGGATCGAACCGGGCGAATCATACGCTGTCCTTCTCTTGGTGTACTCTGCCCACTTCGTATGACACGAGCAGACAAGGCTGCTCCTCATACTACTAATAGCAGTAGTGATTCTGAAAACCTGGGGATCGTGATGATGATTGGTGCGCATGGCTGCCGTATTGGGCCTGTGGATTCTCAGCGGAGATCAGCTTCGACAAGTGACCGGTGGTGATGGCTTAGAGCTCCACCGACTCGTCCCAGTTCTTGACTCAGGCCCACGGACATCATTGGTGCGCATAATAACCGACAAAAGCCGGAGCGATCGACAGACGTGCCGATGGCGCGCGTTGCTGGGCTGTCAACGCTCCCTGAGGGCTGTAACAGAGTGACGACAAGAACAGTATTCCGGGCATACTAGTATCAGCCAGCTCCAGCTTTTCCCCATGGAGAACCCCAAACTGGAGGCTTCTCTTGCGATACCATCTCATCATTGGACAGCGACCGGATGGCTCCGACGAAGCGTTTAAGCGTCTCAGCTGGCGAATGGGATCCCCTCATTCTGAACAGGGAGCCCGTTTTAGGATACCATTTCCTTCGGAAACGATGAGCTTTTTGATGCTGCCTAATCCCATGCGGGATGCCGATCTTCGGATGTCCCACGATGATATCATATAGATATATAAAGGAACCCCCGTCTGGCATCTCAATCCTGGGGAGGAATGACGGAGAGAGCACATTCAACAGACAGCACAAGATCTTCGTTCTCGGGTGCAACCGAGCATCATCGCCATGACCGTCCTCACCTCACCTCTGGCCAGCTATAATGTGGCCAACAAGCTGTACAAAACCACTCTGCTCAACACCGTCTGCCTCGTGGCCGGACTGTCGATCTTCTTCTTCGGCTATGATCAGGGATTGATGGGCGGTGTTAACACGACGCGCGACTATGCCGAGCGCATGGGCTTTGGCCACTGGGACGAAGACCAGAACATTGTCGTCGTCGATAAGCCGCTGCTGCAGGGCGGTATCGTAGCTGTCTACTATCTCCCCGGAACGCTGTGCGGTTGTCTGCTTGGCGGTTGGCTTGGTGATCGCTATGGCCGTATCAAAACAATTGCCATTGCCTGTGCGTGGAGTGTCTGCGCAGCCGCCCTGCAGGCCTCAGCTATGAATGCGAACTGGATGTTTTGCGGTATGTCGATGATTCTTGGACAATCACAACCGAACTATTACTGATGATGAGATGAAACAGCCCGCGTTCTGAACGGCGTCGGCACTGGAATCTTGAACGCAATCACGCCTGTGTGGGCAACCGAGACTGCTGCTCACACTTCTCGAGGCCAGTTCGTTTCCATTGAGTTCACCCTCAACATTCTTGGTGTTGTTGTAGCCTACTGGCTGGAATTGTACGTGCCTCCTCACTCAGGATCCCCAGTCTTGTGGAAAGTCTCCCTAATGCGGTGGCAGTGGTACTTCTAAATATCACGACAACACATCCTCCTTCATCTGGAGATTCCCGGTCGCCTTCCAGATCCTCCCCCTAATCCTTCTGTTCCTCATCATCTGGATCATGCCTGAATCCCCCCGCTGGCTCGTCAAAGTGGGTCGTGAAGAAGAGGCTCGCTTCATCCTTGGTCGTCTCCGTGGCAATGAGGGCGAGGACGGCCTCAAGGCGGAAGCAGAGTACAATGATATTGTCAACATCCACAAGCTTGAAGTAGACACCGCCAAGCAGCAGAGCTACTTCTCCATGTTCTTTGGCATTGGGTCTGGAAAGCTACACACTGGCCGGCGCGTGCAGCTGGTCATCTGGCTCCAGATATTGCAAGAGTGGATCGGTATTGCGGGAATCACCATTTACGGCCCTGAGATCTTTACGATTGCTGGCATCAGCGCAAAGGACAGACTCTGGGTTAGCGGGATCAACAATATCACATACATGGTACGTTTAGCCAACACCTCCTCACCTCAAAGATTCCATCACACTAACACGGGAGCAGTTCGCCACACTGATCTGCGTCTTCACCATCGATCGCATAGGTCGCCGTTGGACTCTGTACTGGGGAGCTGTCGGCCAGGGCATTTGCATGTTCGTCGCCGGTGGCCTCGCTCGCGCAACCATCAATGCCTCAGGCAAAGCAAGCCAGAGCCACATCGGCGGCGCTGCAACATTCTTTGTGTTCCTCTACACTGCCATTTTCGGCGCTACCTGGCTGACGGTTCCTTGGTTGTATCCGGCCGAGATTTTCCCTCTGCAGGTTAGAGCCAAGGGAAATGCCTGGGGTGTCGTTGGCTGGTCCATTGGCAACGGCTGGTGTGTAAGTGCACTTTTCATTCTCCTCTCCCGTCTGGGCTCTTCTGGTCTAATCTTCTCTAGGTGCTCCTGCTTCCTACGATCTTCAAGGCGCTCAACGAAAAGACACTCTACATTTTTGGCGCCGTCAACGCCCTGTCCATCCTCGTCGTGTGGGCTCTGTACCCCGAATCGAATCAACGAACTCTAGAGGAGATGGACCTCGTCTTTGCTAGCGACAGCATCTGGGCCTGGGAGGCTGAGCGTAATTTTGCCAAGCTCAAGGCTGAAAACCCGGATCTTGTTCAGGGCTCAACAAACCACGGAGTTGTAGATATTGAGCAAGTTGCCGAGCCAAAGGAGTAGGTTCGTCGACAAGAACTTGACGGTCTCTTTATACATAATTTTTCCTACTACTCGCATCAAACTATTTCGGCACGTGGACACATTGTCCGCTGGAGCTGGGCATGTGTTTAAACCAACCTCGATTACCTCACACTGGCGGCAGCAATGAATCAACATATCTCAAGTACAAGAGATGCAGCAGCTGAGTACCTGTATATCATATCTCATACATTTCAAATCCCATCAGTCATCAGGCCCCAGCCCAGTATCGATCCCAGGCATCTCGGCAGATGTCATTTTGCAGATGCTTCAGAAAGTCGTCAAACTTGACAGGCTCTTCTCCTTCCAATCTCATCACTCCATCCTTGATCCCCTGCCATCCCTCCACAGGCAATTTGATGTAACTGTGCCTCTTGTCGCAGAAGTGCATGACGGCGGGCGATCCCACCGTCTCAGGATCATGTCGGGCCTTGTAGCAAAGCTCGCAGATTAGGGTGGTTGAACATTCTGTACAATAATGAACCACAGAATGTCCCCACCAGGCAAATGCAGCCACGGGGTTACAGATGCCACCGTCGCAACTGCAAACGACTATCTCGGGGTTCCCAAGATCTCCCTCGTCTCTCGGTGACGACTTCTTGCCACTCCTAATACTGGCCATGGTTTCGTAGGGGGCTAGCCCTTCAATTGTCCCAACCATCTTGATAGCTACTACACCTTCCGAGTCTGTATCTTCAGTATCTTCATCGTCGCTTTCATCATCATCGCTTCTGTCGCTGGACTGATTTGCTCTCTCCCAAAGCTCGAGTTCCTCCTCCGTGACATGAGTGATTTTGGAGAACATTGCTGATATGACGATGCGCGCATAGCGCTGTATATCTTGTCCTTCCGGTAGAGCTTTGCTTAGCACCATTAGGGCATGGGCCAGCTTTTCCATATTTTGTCCATCGTTCCAAGACACTTTATCGGTTAGGCCTGCAAAGCAATCATCTAGGACGCTTTGGAGTCTTTCCTGAAACTCACTTGCCTGTCCCATCTTTAGACACATTGACGCAAGAACAATGCGGCGATAGACCAGGTCTAGACTCGTATAGATCGGCACCGACAGAGAAAGCGGCCTGTTCATGATGTTTTTGAGTGACTCGAGGGCCTCTTGCTTAACCTTGGGATCTCGCGAGCCCCGGAAAATTTCGTAGAGAACATCAGACATGACATTTACCAGTCGCTGCATCATGGTCTGCGGCTCCTCGTCCGTGATAGAGTACGGATACCCGCCCGAGGTGCTGGCGAATATCTCATCCAGGGTCTTGCGAGCATTCTCCAAATCTCCCTTGGCTCTGAAATAAGTAACCGCTAACTCAAGACGCAGCGGAGCACCAGAGTTGAGCCGGTCGAGAAACCGAATAGCATCCTGATAGGCATCAATCAGAAAGTCGACTTCGCCCTCTCTTATTGCGAGGGAGCGAAGCTTGTCATGCCGCTCATGTCCCTGGTTGCAATAGTTCCACGCCATCCAGGTCAGTCTGTCAATAGGACTCCAGCTCTTCAGCGTCCGAAAATATCCAGCGTAATCTGCCACCTTCTCAAAGAGCTCGATCTCTCCCTCAAGCGCATCCCCGGAAGTTGTACCGGTGGGATCGATTGTCTTCGCTCTTGCATAGGACTTGGCCGCGGCATCTCGCATCTTGAGCTTTCCTTCAAGCTCGGCCTTTGCCAAGAGAGCTGATCGCTTCAGTGAGGCAGGGACATCGGCCGTCTCGATGTCCTTGACACAGTCGGATATAACCTCAATCGCCTTATCCTTCTCCTGTAGCTTCCACAGAACCTTGGAACGCAGAATCGACGTCTTGAACTTCTCTTTGACGTCGTCCGTGGTACGATAAAGCTCGAATGCTTTAATGCACATCAAATCAGCTGGCTTATAGAAGCCGTAGTTGTAAAAGATCTCTCCCACCGCTCGATAAGCCGTTGCATTCATCTCGATCTCGTCGAAAATTCCTGGTAAGCCTAATGAACTCCTTTCTTCGCCGAGGCCTTCCGTGGCTTGATTCTCAGCATTCTCGTCACCGTTCAAGGTGTTTTCGGAAGCCGTAGCAGCCACTGCTGAAACTTCATCCGGAAAGTTCCTCTTGGCGCTGTCGAGAAGAAGATGGTCAAGTCCAGACTAAAATAAATGGTAAGTTTCGATATTGGGTGATTTGTAACAAGACATGAAAGGAATACTTGGTGCTTTAGGTTCAAACTTACAGTGCCTGACAGTCCATAGATGAGCTTATACGCAGTAAGAGCCTCATCAAGATCAGCCGCAGCGTAGAGGCGCCTAACATATCCCCTCAACATCCCGTATCTGCACTTTCGAGGATCAGCCGCAACGTCAGCCCACCATGCAGCTGCATCCGAGCTCAACAGAGATGCAATCTCAGGCACCTTGAGAGACTCTGCCCAGACAGCCATCCTGTCGTTCAATATGCTTTTGAGGCCCCGAGTATAGGTCATTCCGGTGCGACTGAGTGTTTCTGCAAAGTCGGTATGCGAAAGAGCCATAGCTAACCCTTCCATGACCTCTGCTTTCTCTGGGCTCGTATAGTCCTCCCACACGAGCTGGGAGGAGTGCGAGATCAGACGATAGGCCGCGTACAACCTCAAGCCGTCGCTGATCTTGTGGCCCGGTCCCAAAGGCTCTGGTTTGACGAGGTCAACACAGCCCAACAAGATCTGACGATGCGCCTCTGAGGCCTTCAGATGCCATTGAGAGTTGCCGCTGGCGGCATCTCTAAAAAATGCCCGCATTGATCTCTCTTTAAACTTGACAGGTAGAGCCCCATCGTTGTACATCTTGTCTTGATTGTCAGATGCAGCTTCCTCCTTCTCGAGATCCTCGATTGAGCCGGTAGAGGTGTCTTTGTTGGCAAGTTCTCTTGATTGAGCATCAAACGCAGGGTCTCCAACCTTGAGGAACTTGGAAGCAACTTCGGGGATTTCCTCCAGATCAAAACTATCATCCTTGGAAAGGTACACGAGCAGCGATGTTACTTCATCGAGGTTCAACACACGATATGCAAAGGCAATCCAATGCAGCAGCTTGGATGCAATTTGCTGGCGGGCGACAGGCATTCGGCGCTGGCATTCGTCCAACATGATTTCATATACGCCGTGCAATGTCTCTGGCATTGGACGCGCAAGCACCTGAAGAACAGCTCCCTCGCGGCCGAGTGCGTTGAGCCTCTCCAGAGTATGTTCAGCATACAGCAAGTCTAGCGATTTCATGTACGATTAGAGTCCCCTCGTTCAACGGTAAGTAGGCGCTTCTAGACTTACTCGGCGATACTTCTTCCACCTTTTCCGCAATTCTTTGCTGGACATAACGCGAAAACTTCTTCAGGTAGCTCAGATCGTTGATTCGATGCCACACGAGGGTCTTGAAGTCCTGCAGCTGCTTTTCCTTTGTGACTTCAATGTTGCTGACCTCGAATTTTTCCGTCAATTGTTGCAGAAGATCTGGGCGAGTCGTGACGACAAACGTCATCCTAAACTTTTGCTCTCTAGCAAGCCTAACAAACTCGAGGAATTCGGCAAAGTCAAACATCTCGTCCAGGCCATCAAAAAGGAGGAAAAGACGGTTTGGAGAGTCCTTGTTGAATGCTGGGCCTAATATCTTGAGCAGCAAGTCCCGCCAAACAAAGACGTTGTAGTAGACTTCGTCGCGGACCATCTCTGCGTTTATCCTCTCGCAAAGAGGCACGCTCTGGTCAACTACCTGACTAATGGTGTTGATCAGGCCGCTCTTGAACCAGCTTAGGTCTTTTTGCTGCTCTCGGTAGTAGAACTGTGTCACACAGGTACGCTGGGTCGTGTCCTCCCTCGCAATGCTGTAGAGCTTGTCGTACACTGACGCCGCAAGATGGCTTTTGCCAGTTCCGGGAAGTCCTGATAATGCAAGCACTGGCTTGAGAGCAGTGCTTTCTCCGTCTTGCTTGATCCATGCCTCCCACTCAGGCTGGGAAAAGACCCAAGTGCAAGTGTCCGGGATCAGCGTCTCCTTCAAGACCTTGTACTCATGGCCCTCTCCCTCGATATCTGGCATTCTATTTCGAACCTGATTTGCGGAAGCTGGCTTTCCAGCGTCCTGGTTGGATGGCTTCCCTTTGTGGTCATGCTTTGCGTTCTGTTCTGTGAATGCCTTGAGGAGCTTGGCAACGTCGCTACGGATACTCCCAGTATCTTGACTGATGTTGAACATGACCTCTTTTTGCTCCTCCAGCATTTGCGTGTGCGCTGTCTGGTTGATTTGCAGTTCGGCACTCATCTTCTTGAGTTCCTCGCTGTTACCAAGGATGGCGAACTCTGTGGCATTTTGTAGCCGGGCGAGACTTTTATCCATCTTCTTTCGAGCACCACCCAAGTCGCTGTCTTCACCCTCAAGCAGATTGGTGATCCATTTCTCTGCAATTCATGTGAGCATCACAGCATTTTTGGTGTGAAAGTTCGAATGCCCTCTGCGACACTTACTGAAACGGCCGAGTTCTATGTACTTGTGCGCATAGCCAGTCAATGTCAGAAAAGATGTAAAGACGTCCATCAAACAGTTCTGGTACGCCTTGTGTGGTGGCAGGCGAGTCTCCAAGATGACTACGCGCTGCAGGAAGCTATTCATGTCGTCAAAGAAGACGACGACGACATCATAGTCTGCTGATACCTGCCTGCAGGCCTATAGCGAGATACATAATAGAGAGTGTCAGTTTTGGAGATTCTTCCGGATCCACAGCCGTCTTCAGAAAGGGGCATTACCGAAAGAAGGTATGTTATCGCGGTACCAATAGCAGCTGCTGGAGGGAATGCAGGGACAGCCGCGCTGATGAGGTGCTGAGCCCCCTTCTCTATGTAGTCGATGTTGGCCGCGAAGAGACTGCGCAGCTTATCCACTTTCTTGGTGTTGTGTCGAAACTTATGAAACGAGTTCATCTCATTCGTTCCAAAATCGATCATGGCTTGAACATTGTTGAACTTGGGCTGCAGGTCAAACCCTACAATGCCCTTGTATTCCTTGAGAGCTTGCTTCCAGAGATCGGCAACATCGCGATTATCATTCTCCAGATCTTCCGGTATTACTTTCTTGTCTCCTCCATTAGTCGCCATGGCGTCAAAGACGGGCGGAGACTATCGGGTGGATCTGGAAATAGAACACTGGCAAAGATAAAATGGGGGAGGTATGCCTCTATGCCTAGGAATTTCCATGAAGCAGCTATCAATCAAGGTGTTAATAAACCCTCGCTGGGGTCCTCATCCTCTTTTAAAGTACCTTAGTTGAAACTACCTATAGCTCTCAGCATTGGCCAAAGCGTTTTCGGGTTTTTGTGCAGCAAAAGCTCTCTCAGCCTTATAATCAACTCCACAATACAACATAAGGTGCAGTTGAGTGAGCCTATCATGTCTGTTGGCGACATCCCTCATGCATGTTGCCCGCATGATTTCCGGCTGATGATCCAGCTTAGCAGCCCCCTGTACGCTTAGCGTGTAGGCAACAGACACGATATATTCCTCGGGGCCGTCAGCCTTCGTAGGACGTTGCACCGGTTTTGAGCGGTCAGCGAGCTATCACAAACTCCTTTGGGCACAAAACAAGGCAACATACCTTGCTCCTTCCAGGCATCATCCATCTTTCTGAGCATACTGAGCTTGCTAGCCCTAAGTAACCCCAGGTATTATCGAACAAGTTTATTCATATCAAGTCGACTCCTACTAGTGCTCGCTGATCTGAAATGGGTAGACTAGGTAATGATACTACTAATCACGAACCCCGCAGCAAACAGATTATTAAACGAGACGTTATCGCCCCGAATGCACAAGACGCCGGCCTCTTCCACCCTCTGCCTATTGCTATTTTTACATTGCATATTGAGCTGTCATTGGGTCGACAGACACTCCAAGGCGGAGATGCCGAAGCGGAGTCACACAGTGGGGGGTTTGAGAGAGGAAGACGATCCCAATGCGGCTCAAAGATTCGGTGCAGCAAATTGTCCACCAGTCGGTCGATTTGTTCAGGAGGGCTGCACTAAACGAACACGGGATGCTGATGGATCAAATGTGGCGCAACCCTGTGCAGCCTTCAATGCAACGGCAAGGTATGTAGAAGTGAGTTGACCTAGTAGTAGGTTGTCTTTCCAAAGTGAAGCTCGTTGTCGAAACGGACTTGTCAACTGATTGAAGTGGCTAGGTAGGTGGCTCTGATGCACGATGGTGAAGCTACCAGTGACTGTTAGGACCTAGGTTCAGTCGTTTCTCTCCAGAACCTGAATCTGCATGCAACCTGCTTCAATCCTTCTGCATGAGACTGTTGCGAGATAATTCTTTGTATTATTGTTGCTAGCCATGTCGCCTGTTCTCACGATAGCCTCGCATTGATCCAGCCAAGCTGTGGTTTGGCCTAGTGTTCTTGTCTATAGGTTGCTTCAACCATATGTTTTGTCAATACGTGCACATGCGCCAGATCCTTCGTTTGTCTTCTCACCCGATCGTCTCTTGAAGCAATCACCTTGGCCATTCTATGTGCAAGCAAGTCCCCCTGATACAGACGATCGTGGCCTGAGTATGTTGAGGATGGCAGCATCCAGTCAACCCTGAATTGGACTGAGGAGAACGTACAAGGTAGGGAGATAGATGTTAAACAGGTCAGCTGAGCAGTGCAATTGTAAGACTGCAAAGGCATGTCATAAGGTATAATCGACTATGCCTACTAGCAATCACGAAGACTAAGGAATAATCTTGGCAGCCTTCATCAAGCCAAAGGCTTCTTCGTAATTCTTGAGCACATTCGAGCGACTCTCGAACCCTGCAGCCCTTGCCTTGGTGAGGTCATACTGCCGATCGAACACGGGCAACGATGTGAGCACATCCATGAATTCCCAGCTTGTCCTCTGGATGACACCTGGCATCAAGCCATGCTGGGTCTCGAAGCTCTCCCACTCGTCGCGATGCTGCGCCATGTAGGCTGCCACACTGAAGCTGGCGGATTCCTCAGGCGGGACGCCTGCGAGGCCGAACATGTCGCAAATGGACGCCCATTTCTCAGCCCAGCTGTTTCCTGCAGTGACCGGAGAGTCCCCCACGTTGTAAACCTCTCCACTTTGGGCGTCTTTCAGGCCGGAAGCAAAGATGTGTGCTCTAGCCAATGTTGTTTGCCCGATTTCGGTATAATGGCTGTTGTAAGCAGCTAGAGGACCAGGATATGGAATAGTTTTCTTCTCTCCGGAAGAGTCTTGGTGACGATAAGCATAGAAGCTTAGGAAAATACCGAGGGCCTGGACATAGTTCATCGCGTTGCCGCCGCCGGGTACGAAGCCAATCTATATCAAATTTTAATCAGTCAACCGCCAACATCATTGACGCAACAGGGGAGGTCATTACCACTAGATCTGGGCGAATCTCGGCGAAGCTCCAACTCTTCTCAACGGAGAGCCTCTGGAGAGCATCGTACTGAGCATAATAGAAGACTTGGTCTTGATATGGCTGTGGAATACGCGGGTCTGTTTCCTTGGCCGGAACCTTCGGGAACCCCAGATGCGGAACATGCACAAACCCGTACGACTATGGCAGGAGGAGTCAGTATGGAGGAACCTATCCACTGGTCATGAGTGAGAATAACCTTGCCGCCTGTTTGCAGAGTCCAGAACTGTAGATTTGGACTGACTCGCTCAACCGCTTGGACTGCTGTTTCAAGAATACGGACGTTGACCTCTTTAAGAATGTCAAAGCCTACAAAGTCCGAAGTCCCAGCGGGTTGAATATATGCTGCAAAGCAGTCAGTTTCCGTCCACTTCGAATCATGCCTAGTTTGACAGGAGGTTGTGGGCTCGTACCAGCAAAGTACACGTCAGTGACGTTCTTGATGCCGTCAATCTCGGCCAGCTTGGCCACGACATCGTCTACGCTCGCGGTGAGATCCACCCCGTGAGCCAGCGTGAGGCGGCTATCATCTGGCAGGAAGGATTTTTCTCGATCCAGAGGCCGCTTTGTGAGTCCGATGACGCGGCTAAATGTTGTCGCTGTTGGATACGTGAGCGCTTCCCGCACAATGGCCCATCCGGTGATGCCAGAAGCTCCAAACACCAAGGCGGTGCGGTTTGCGATGGCAGAGACGGGCGACATGATATCTGTTGGTGTTGGATCTGAGATGAATTTGGGGTAAAGCTTTTCGTTCGTGGCTTGTTACTAGCCATTAAAGAGCGTGAAACCACACTTATATACACATCACCCTCGATCACGCAACGCATCCATCGAACGATATCCCATTCATCAATCTACATCTCCATCTAAGTCCACTTACAGATGAACATTCACATTTATCCGCATACCCACTCAAGCGGACTTCGTACAAGAGCCTCAAATGAAGTTGATGGCATCTCTGGTCATATCGAAGACGCCCACTTTCGGTCAAAGCGTCTCCGGAGCAGAGTGGAAGGCCGCCCTTCTGGAGGCGAGAACGAAGGCAGCGGAGCGAAAGCGAGCCTCCGTACCAGCAGCAAAAGTTCGCAATGGCTTACCCTCGCCGTGTTTATTCTGACCCCCGGTGCGCGAACAAAATGGCGCAACTCTGAGCCTCAGCTGATCGTGCAAGCATCAAGAGATCTTCCTGCTGTGATTTCTTCTCCGCCGCTCCGCCAGAGACCTTAAAGCAATGAGGAGTTGCAAGGTCCGCTCGCAATCTCCGCACCCTGGGTGTCTGGATATTGTGTGGCTCAACGGATCCCTAACCTCTTTTCTGGGCTGGATCGCTGCGGGCACAGTGAATTGCCTAATTCGTCCTGGGTCTTTCAGTTGTCCAACAAAACGAGATGATGGAATGCAGTGGCTATCCAGCCCAGCTAGTACCAAGCAATCCACGACTAAGTTTATCATGCGTCTGTCTTGGAAACAGATCAGTTTATCTCGGCATCCTGAAAGAGGTGAATAGGTAGGCCTTACCCATGAGCATAGGTACGGATGGTGTTACTACGAGGTACATGTAGTTGTTTCCGCTCCAAAGAGCAGCTTTCAGTCTTATGTAATAATCCACATCGCCTCTTGCAGGCGGAAGGCGTCGGCCCGAGATGCGGCCCGCCGAGCCAGAGCGCAGGGTATAAAATTTCGACTCGCGGCCGAGCCTTTCAGATTTTCTTTTCTTCTTTTCTTCTTTACGTCGACAATACTTCAGTATGTGCACCCCCAACTGCTCGCCTCTCGCGCTGCGGAAAACATCTTTGCTAACACACTGGCCAACAGGAGAATCATTTCTATAGTATTCGTCTCTCGCTTTGGTTCCCAAAAGAGCCATCGAATCCACCCTGGTTGATGATTGCATATCCTCGGCATCCAAGAGTGAATACTTTTCTGGTCCTCTCGCACCATCCGCAAGGATGGCGGCAAAGCTTTGCGCTTCTGCTGTATAGAGAGTTGTTTCTTCTTGATGATCTCGACCCTATCGACGGCTGCCTTTGGGCCCGTTGGTGGGGTGGATGTCGATGGACGTCTGACAGGCTGCTTTCCCTTTTATTTTTCATTGCATTGTCGAGGCTTGCCTTGAATGTGAAGAAGACTTTGATCTCTGCCCTCGAATATTTCACCTCTCTGGGCTGCATTGGATTCCATATGATGTGCTACTACTCTCTGAGGTTGGCCTCCCGCCAATAGCTTTCGCGCTTCATGTTGCGAAGCCGTTTGCCGAACCAGATGACTGGCAAGAATGTCGAGCAAATGGCCAGAGCAACGAAAGCCACGCTGACGAAGCAGTTCTGCAGTCCTAGGCCGTCCAGCCAAGGCGTGATGCCGTAGTTGATGGCGAAGCTCATCGTATTACGGATAATGATGCACGAGGCCAGGCCATCTGCTGATATCTCTCGATATGAGTCGACGAGATATGCAATCGACAACGTGATGCCAGCTGTGTTGCAGGCCGCCAGCACGCACATAGCAACAATGAGGCCAAACCAGTGGACATGGTGAGCGGCCTTTTCCTCGAGTCAGCATTTCCATTGTTGGACGATCAGAAATTACTTGCTTACCCCAACGCCCCAGAGAATCTGACAAGCCGGCACAAGTATTGTTGTCAATGCAAACAACCAAAGGCGCTGCTCGGGCTCAAATATGCCGCGATTGCGTCGCGCAATTTTGATGATGAACCAGTCCGAGATGATGCCGCTGTAAGCAGATCTGTGAAGTACACGACGCCGTCAGTTCACCTTTCTCTGCTCCTGAGCTTTGAAGTCGGCTGATTTCCTACCCAAGAACAACGCCCACGACACACGCAAGGTAGCTTAGGCCGACGATGCTAGGCTTAAAGTTGTAAGGAGCACCGCCGAGGACGATGGACGAGGTTGCATTCAGTATGTTGAACCAGATGAGATACGTGCCGTACGAGAAGCCCGAGTAGAAGACCACAGGCCACGCGATCAATCTAAGGATTTGCCAGGCGCGTCTATGCATCTGGAATGCACGCGGCTTGTCAAGCAGAGCAAGCTTGTGCCAATAGCTCTTCTCTTCACCTTGGAGTATAGCACTGTTGCTGTCATCTGTGGAGAAAGCTGTCATTCTGTGGCCCTCGTTGCCTGCAGCTGCCCCTGTTGACGAAGATGATGCTGTCTTTTCACTTGTAGCTTCACGAGCTTCAGCAGCGTTGACTCCCACCAACGGGCGATCGTAATTTGTCTCTTCCAGAAAGAAGAAGAGAAATACAAAACAACCGCCGCCGAAAATAGCCATGAAGTAAAAGGGCCATTTATAACCCATGCTATCATTGATGAAGCCGCAGATGACGGGCGCAAAATAGTTCGAAGTCGCCAAAATCCATGCATACCACCCCATGTAGGTGCCTCGCTCATGGGCAAAATAAATGTCAGTGATGGATGTCTCTGGCAGGGCTTCAATTGGCGCGGCGACGAAGCCGGCAACAACGTTGCGGGCAATCCATTGGCCTTGGCCTGTCGCGAAGGGGCTCCAGGCGGAGACAGCCTATGATATGATCAGAATATGATCAGAATAGATGGGAGGAGGTTGAGATCCTCCGTCGCTTACCACGATGCCTAGCATGGAGAGTAGGTATGTCAGCCGTTTGCCGTACTGGAGAGCAAAAGGCTGCCAGAAGAGCAGGCCCCAGCCACATAACAAGAACATGTAGCCCGTTCCTTGATTGAGGTCGCCGACTGTACTCGAGAAAATGTTGTTAGCAAACCATTGGAGGTTGGTCTGGGCACATTGGTCGTAGTCCCCTACCGCTGACATGCAGAGCTGTAGACAGCGGCACCAATAACGAATACACAACGGATAACGCCATGCCATTGAACAGTGTGTAGCTGTAGCACAGCATTGGCGGATTCAGTTAGCCGGCGCAAATACCAGCTCAGGACGGGCAAACTCACGCAATCAGGCAGATGAGGTGCTGACGCTTTCGCCATGGCGACCAGTTCAAGGGGTCGTTTACATCCGTTGACGGTGTGGGGATGAGTATGATGTCGTCTTGACTCGAGGCATGGCGTGTCTGCCTGTTGTGGTCAATGTCAACAAGGAGGACCGTCCCAGGGACCTGGGACGTGTCGGCTTGGGTGGGTTGGCGCTGCATGGTGTATAGCGATGCAATCCACCGAATGCTGTCCTTGAATACTCAAGAAGCCCAAGGCTGGGGCATTGAGGACGGAGAAGCGAAAGCAAAAGCAGATTCAAGTGGTTGCAAAGGTGGGAGATTTGCGGCGCGTTTTCATCCCAGCCATGTCTTGCCGGCCTGTACAACTATGTACTATTACGATAGGCATCCGTTTGAGACATTCACATCGAATTCAGATCGGCGTTACCTCGACGTCACAAGACCAGATATTCAGGTTCTGCTAAGGCGAAACAAGCAGTTGATTAGTACTCCGTACAAGGGAGTTGTTCGCCGACGTGCCGATCTCGTTCTCTGGGATGGGCTGAAGCCTGTAGCCCTACATCGGTGGACTGTAAACGAGGCATTGATAAGTGAACTCCCATCGTCAGTTTGGCAATGCTCTTTGCTCCCGGAATCGCGGCTTATCATCTACATACGGGGTGACACCGAGAGCAGCCATAGGGATAGTAAGTGCAAAGCAGAGATAAGAAGTGAAGACGCTGGGAGTCACCAGGCATGGGGTTCGTGTCTCCACTACCCGCCCGCTTTGCGATCGGCTTTCCTGGATGGCTCTTATCTTACAACTCCTCTGGCGGAGCAGACAAGGAGTGTTAGGGATCTCCTGTCTGAATTCACAATACATCCATTCATAGTCTTTGAGTTTCTTTGAGGATCATTTCTTGATGAAGCTGAAAATGTCTCCCATCGACTTTTGTTGCGCGGTACTGCACAAGGGTCCAGCATAACCTACAGCTGTGACTCTGTTTACCAGAGCCCCGTTTCCTGCTTGCTGTCTAGCAACTCTAAGGTAGTTGTTGGAGCAACTCACCAAACACATTCTTATCTCCTGTCCTTTGATCGCCGTTTCTTGCCATGGTCTGGTAGTACGCTCTTGCCACTCCATTTGGACGCTTTTGCCGCGTTCAGTTGCTACTATCTACCAGGTAGGTATCTTTGCCCCACGTTCTTACTCCCAGCTGAATATATGTACCTTATCCAGATTAAGAAGTCATACTATAAGGTATGAATTCCCCCTACATACCCAAAAGTCTACGAGGCGCCTGTGAAACATCACCATTCGGTTGTATCTATCTATACGAAACATATCTCACCCTCGTCCGCTCATCAGGACTCAGCTCACCCTCGACGGCACCGTCCGGTGTATCTCGGCAAGCTCCGGCGCTCCGCCTGCGGGGGATCGCAATAAGGCGGGGCATCTGGGGGCCGTTGGGTCGGAATTGGGAGCATGTCATCATCCTCTGCTTAGTGCCGTCCTTAATCTGAGAACATACATCTGCATCCAAGCAATCCGATTGCTTCTTTCAAACTCGTTTTTCCAGTTGGACAAGGCATTCAGGGTCACGCAAGAATGGCGGCCACGCTTGAGTCCGACATTCAGTACCTCAAAAGCCTTCGGGCCGTCCGAGAGCGCTCGCGGATCGTGCTTGAAGCGGCCCGAAATGGGGGCCTCAGTAACTTTGAGCTTGACGAATCGTGGATGAAAGAGACGGCGGAATTTGTTGCCGGTGTCATTTCGGTGAGTGTGACTCTCCTCAGCAGGAGACTCTTAGCTTTGTTTGTTGACACGCGCGTGAATTACAGCGAGACTTTGGCCCCGACCGATATGCAGAGATCCCGCCCCATGGACGATGGGAGCATTTTAGTATCGGCGGCATTCCGCGGCTGGAGAACCTGGTGAAGAAGTGGCAAGATAGCGAGGTGCCCGATGTGGAAATCACTCGGCGCCTGATTGACCTCTTTTTCGTGTCTGTGCTGCTCGACGCTGGCGCGGGCGACACCTGGGCGTTCCGCGAGCCTGGAGGCGACCAGGCGTATGGCCGCAGTGAAGGCATCGCGGTCGCGTCGCTGTACATGTTCAACGACGGGGCGTTCAGTGCATCCACGGATGGCAACAAGGCCACAGTGGACGGTATATATCTCCTATCATCCAAGCTTCCTCTCGACATTCTTGCCAGACAGCTGACGGGACCTGTTACGCAGGGCATGCCCTTAGCAGACTGACCGAGGATGCGTTTATTCACCACTTTCAAGTTGGCCCCCAGAATCCCATTGTCGGCGCTGCATCCAGGATTGAGCTGCTCAACAGCTTTGGAAAGTCCCTGCTCTCGCTTCCAGAGATTTTTGGCGCAACTGGACGACCAGGGCTGCTTGTTGGTAAGTCTTACTGCTGCGTCATAGCCCACACCCCGAGCTCCGCTCATTCATCATATACAGACCATTTGCTCGCTATCAGCAAGGACAATGATCTAGACTACGAAGCCCTCTGGGATATCCTGCAGAGGCTTCTTCTCCCTGCGTGGCCGTCAAATCGCCCGCGTATCAACGGCCAGCCCATTGGGGACGCATGGCCGCTTCGCGTATTACAGGAGAGATCTGGCGACAGCGGGAATCCAACGACGGGAATCCATCCGTTCCACAAGCTCACCCAATGGCTCGGATATTCCCTCACCGTGCCATTCATGAAGATCCTCAAGCGCAAATGGATCAACATCGACAAAGGAACTGGTTTGCCCGAGTATCGAAACGGAGGCCTTTTTGTCGACATGGGCGTCTTGAAGTTGAAGCCAGAGGTTCTCGCCCAGGGACTCGAGGCGTCAGGTCAGGCGCTGCCGCTCTTCCCATCCACCGGAGATGTGATCGTGGAGTGGCGAGCCATGACGGTCGCCCTTCTTGATGAGCTGCATAAGCACATTAACGATATCCTGGCGCCTCAGGGAGTTTCCCTCTCGTTGCCACAGCTGCTGGAGGCTGGATCTTGGAAGAGCGGCCGGGAGCTGGCTGCCAAGCATCGGCCGGAGACTCGATCGAGTCCGATATTGATTGAAGGCGATGGAACTCTGTTCTAGACGGGCCTTGCTGATGGATGTGCGTGCCGGTACTCATGGCCAATGATGCTGGAGTAATTGCACCTGACTCATGCTCCGATTGCGTCCTACAAATGTTTTCAGTAAATCACTGTTCTCGTCTACGTCGATTCTCGCTCCTCTCGATTGATGACTTGCATGTACTACAGGCTGTGACACAAGGCGGCCTGAGCTCTGAAGCTGCCGGCCATACCCCATTTATGCCTCAACAATAGATACTCCGTACTCCGTATGACCAGCATGATAAGGAAGACGATCTGACTTGGCCCAGCAACGGAAAATGAACCCTGGGCGTGCGGGGTTCGATTGTCATGCATCGCATATGATTCGATGCGAACTGACCCCAAATGTGAGGCATGTGCAATAAGGCGAGTCGGCATACTAGAATATTTAACACGGCGTAATCCTACAAGGAACAAGGAAACCTCATCACCAACACAGACTCGTCACGCAGTCATTCGTTAGGCACAGAAGAAAAAAGGTCACAATGAGCCAAGATCTTGCCCTCCCCCGGCTTCTCTGCCTCCACGGCGCCGGTGTCAACGCCCAAATCTTCCGCATCCAGTGCCGCGCCATCATGGCCCGGCTCAAGGACAAGTTTCGCTTCGTCTTCGCCGAGGGCCCGCTGGAGGACGAGGCGCATGAGGCCATCGTGACCATCTTTGCCGAGTTCGCGCCGTTCAAGCGCTGGCTGGCTTACAGGGACAAGCACGAGCCCACAGACGCAACGGAGATGGCCCAGGGAATCGTGAGGCAGATCCGCGACGCGATGGACAAGGACGAAGGCACGGGAGAGTGGGCAGGACTGCTGGGGTTTTCACAGGGCGGCGTCATCTCGGCCAGCCTTCTCTGGGCGCAGGACCACATCGAGGACGAGACCAAAAGGCCGCTGCCGGGCATCAAGTTTCGCTTCGCCGTCATCATGGCCGCTCCCGGACCCGTCGTGCACATTGACCGTACCGGCACGCTTCCCACGCCGCGACATCTAGCGAGTGCAGGCGACGTTATTCCGAGGTTCACGGACTGGCCTCAGGAGGATCAGGAGGACGAGACGCACCTGTTGCTGACGCCCACGCTGCACGTCCACGGGCTGCAGGATGCAGCGCTGGAGAACCACCGGAAGCTCTACAAGTACAGCAAACAAGGGACGGCGACGCTGCTGGAGTGGAATGGCGACCACAGGCTGCCGATCAAGACGGATGACGTGGAGAAACTGGTGAACAGGATGCTGCAGCTGGCAGAGCGGACGGGCATGGAGTTCTACTACGACGATGACTGGTGATATCCTGATAGTATGGAGATGTTTGCGTGAAGGGGGTGTTGGTTCATTAGATGTGCATAGATGGATGGCGTCGTGAATAAGATAGACAGGGAAGACAGCGTCCGATATATATGGCCACATCAAGCTCTTATTGTTGGACATGATAGAAGAGAAAAGGTCGGATACAGCAAAAATGGCTTTTTGTCCGATTCTCGTCCAGCTGAGACTCTACATTACTTGAGCAGATCCCTGCACCTTGCACAAGCTGTGCCTGTCCCTTCTGACATGCGTCATGCATCATGCAAGCAAGCCTCTTCTACAGCCACCCAGCTTAGTATCTGGCTTCCCGGAGATGCTCTCATCAGGCCCCCTCGACAGCAATTCACAGCTATGCTTCCAGGAAATGACCATCGAATCTCCAGATAGTGGCCGTCCGATGCATGGAATCATGCCAGCTTAGTCATCTCGCATGGCCCGGGATTCCCCGCTGAAGCTCCCGGCGCATCATGACGCTCTCGAGCTCCCCGCATATCAGTCAACGGCATCGCAACACTTCACGATCAGCTACTCCTTTCCTTGTAATATCCCGTCCACAGCTTTGGTCACAATGTCGAGCTCCCAGAATCAGCATATCCAAGCTCCAGGAGAGCCGTATTTTCCTCCGCCGCCTCCCGGTCCTCCTCCCGCTTCCACCCAACAACAACAGCCATATCCCCAATTCCCTCCACCTCCACAACAGCCTGAACCGCAGTCCCATCAAGCTCAGGAAGCCCATAAATCGGATGATAATCAGCACCAGCAACAGCAGCTGCAGCAAGAACAGACGCAATTCCAGCAGACGAGCCAGCAACAGCACTTCCCACCTCCACCTCCCGGCCCCCCTCCGTCCCAGCAACAGCAACCACACTATCAGCCTCAGTATCAGCCGCCACCGCAACAACAGCAACAGCCTGCCCAGCCACAACCCTCAAGCTATGCAATTCCCGCATACGATCCTGCGAATCCCGTCTTTGCGCCGCCGCCCTCAAATGCTCTCAATGCATCTGCGACCCCCTCGGCATATCATCAGCCTCCGGCAGAAGGCCAGCAACAACAGCACCAACAGCAACCATACCAGCAAGCGCCTCCGTCCCCGCAGCACCAAACAGCTGGCGAGCAACAGGGACATCACAAACTTGGCTGGAGTGAGCGTCTCTCTGCTCTGGGCATGAAGGCTGCGGCGCCCATCAATAGCATTGCACACAAGCTGGGCAGCCAAAGCTTCCTCCCCGAGACGCTGGACAAGGAGTGCGACAAGGCCGCGACCATTCTCAAGGCGTTTTGCAGTAAGTGATGATCAACGCGAGGTCCCGTCAGTTGGCTAACGTTTCCCCCTCAGGAAAGGGAGTCTACGCCGACCCTGCGGCCACTTCGGTGCCCACCTCGACCGATCCTAATGCGGTTGAGTCGACCGACAGAGTCATTGATCCGACAAAGGAGAAGCCAAAGAATCGCGTCATTGTAACGATCCCGCCGAAAGTCATCTCCAAGGCTGTTGGCCTTGCCATCTTCACCACCCTTCGCGCCGGCTTTCAGGTGTCTGGTGCTACAGGCTCGGGAATTCTGATTGCGCGTCTCGAAGATGGATCCTGGAGTCCTCCCTCTGGCATCCAGCTGCACTCCGTCGGCGGGGGGTTCCAGATTGGTCTCGATATCTACGACTGCGTCTGCGTCATAAACAGTAAGGAGGCTCTCGCGGCCTTCACCAATACACGCGTTAGTCTGGGCAGCGATCTAGCCGTCGTGGCTGGCCCATATGGTGCTGGTGCCGCCGTTGAGTTTGGTGCATCATTGGAGCCCAAGGGAAAACACGGGCATCAAGAAGGCTCCGAGGTTCAACAGCAGCAGTCACAGCAGAATCTCCAGCCAGCGGAAGACAGCAAGAAGAGTCACAGGCGCAGTCTCAGCGCCAGCGCAACCAAGCCTGTCTTCTCCTATGTGAAGTCGCGAGGCTTCTATGCTGGCATTCGGATCGATGGCACAGTAGTTGCCGAGCGCAAAGAAGCAAACGCTGCCTTTTACGGTCAGGCCGTCACTGTAGACCAAATTCTCAAGGGCCAAGTGCCGCCCCAAGGCCCCCCCGGGATGTGGCCTGCTGGAGCTCAGACACTGTACACCGTTCTCAAGGGGGCCGAGGCCAGTGCGCTGCAAGCATCCTCTGGTAACAGCAGTCCAGGGCATCACCAACAACAAACCGCGCACGGCTACGACCATCCTCAACCGGGCCATGTTGAACAGCAGACGTCCCCTCCCTCGTATGCAGACAGTGGGCCCCGTCCAATTGATGGCGACATCAAGTACGCTTGAAGAGGAATGATCAAATAGAAGAACGAGCATGAGTAACGATGGTATGATGACGAATACGAACCTAAATAGGACAAATTGATTTCCCATGGCCTTTAGCTGAGCTCCTTTATCCAATTCGCCATGTAGTGACTTTATGAAACGTAGACGTCCTGCGTTCTTCTGTGTAACGGTAAGAGGCGGTGCGCCACGGCGTCTCTCGAGGCTTTTCCTGCCGTCCATGGCAGAGCCGTCATTGGCCTGTGACCTTTCATTGTTGACCAGCCGTCCCATCAACTCGCTTGGTTTAGTGGGCAAGACATCAAAACTTTGTTTGCCCGATCTCCCCTGTGATCTCCTGGTTGCCGCGGTGTGGCCTCGTGTGTGTTTGCCAGGCTACTGCAGCTTTTGCCGATGTTGCGTCATTCTCGGCTCCGTCAATCTTTTGACCATTCTGTATCTGACACGGTGTTGCACCTAAACACATTGTGCCGTCTTGTCAAAGCTGTTCTGACTCAATTGTGTCTCAGCTCCCCCGCGAGATGTCCAGGGCCCTCACCTCAGCAGATCAGGGTCCTGCCGCCAAATCGAGCAGAGCTACTAGTATGAGTATCGCAAAGATCGTCAGGACATGCCCATCCTCAGCTGGAGAGCTAGAGATATCGGAGCTGCCATGATATTGGCGGCGCGAAATCAGCGCGAACCGGAGTCTTCGGGCTGGCGTGGCCGAAGCTGGCACAGGTGTTCCACACGGAGACGGCGTCTCTAGTCTGTAAAGGATGTGGTCGTGGATCGCGGATGCGAAATTCAGCTGTTCAGAGGACAAATACCGCAAGCCGTTGCCGATGCCATGGGCGCTTCAAACACCTATAGTCGAACTTTGACCAAAATTCAGCCTCTTCACTGAGGTCTTGGCATAAATACTGTGACCAAAGACAGCAGTAGGGCAAAGACCTGGTATCACAACCAACGAACAGCTTCATACCGTGCGCTTTGGCCTGTTCACATGGCAGACTTGATTGCTTCAACAACGTGCCAGCTGAGCTCATCGCTGAACTACTGCTTTCCCGACATATATGTCGTGTCCAGTGACTCATCGTACGTTGTTAGTGCAACCACCGATGGCAAGTATCGACTGCGAAGCTGAGCATCTCTGCCAAGTGGACGCCATTCGTATCGTATCAATACCTCGCTCTTTCGCTCCTCCATCACGAGTGAAGTAATGCTAACTAGGTATCGGCCGTCAGATCGGTACTACCAATGACCGCCCCATCCTATGTCTCTCAGCCGAGAAGTCCAAAAGTCCAACTCGACCATCTGGGGGGCGGCACAAGCTTCAAATCATGTAGCCGCAGACACAACCAACCCCAATGCTAAATCGCTTCAAAGGCGCCACAGCCGTTTGCCGTCAATTGTTTTGAAAGTTGATCCCTGCACCAGGCGCCTCATTGGCGCAGTCGTCTCTTTCAGCTAGGTGAGACACAAAGACCGGCCCGTGATTGACTTTGAGCCACAAAGCGGCTGTCCCGACTGGATGGGTGCTGGGAGCTGAAGACAAATGCAGAGTACGAGTGCTCACAAAGATTCGATTGTGTAAGTAGTGGGACAGGGGATGCTTGATGGCAAAGGTTGTCAAGAGTTGCGCAGCATGTCCCGTTCCAGCTCCTTCAAGTGGTACTCAATGACACATATGGTTGGTAATGAACATGGCAATGTATATAAAGTACGTCCAGTTAGAAGCCACTCAACGACACCCTTAGGCTCTTTTCCTTGCTCATTTGCTGTCTGTATTTCTGAAGGCCTTTATTCTCCCCGATAACCCAGATTTGACAGAGAGGGTACTCCAAGGCAACAGATACTGCCTCAATATGCCTCGACTCCTATCCTCTCGCGATACAATCCGCAACGAGCTCATCGTCGTCTTCGGCGAGTTCTGCGGCACCTTTATGTTCCTTCTCATGGCTTTCATTGGCACGCAGGCCGCCATAGAGAACAACTCGCCCGGAAACCCGGATGCTCCATTATTCCCCTTTTCACTCATGTACATTGCCGCTTCCTTTGGAACAGCAGTTGCGGTGAACGTTTGGGTATTCTATCGAATTACGGGCGGCATGTTCAACCCTGCTGTAAGTTATCTTCCAAGTCCGTTGGCTCTAGATTACTGATAAAGAGCCAAAGGTCACGCTCGGTCTTGTCCTTGTGGGCGCAGTCTCGCCCCTCCGTGGCCTCCTCATCTTTCCAACCCAACTCGTCGCCGCCATCGCCGCAGCAGCCGTGACCGACGCCCTCCTCCCGGGCCCTCTCCTCGTTGCCAACAAGCTTTCTTCAGGAACAAGCATCTCCCGCGGCCTCTTCATTGAAATGTTCCTCACTGCACAGCTCGTCATCACGGTATACTTCCTCGCCGTGGAGAAGCATCGGGCGACCTACTTGGCCCCTCTGGGCATAGGTCTTGCCGTCTTCATTGCGCACATTTGCGGCACCAACTTTACAGGAACATCTATCAATCCTGCGCGATCGTTTGGACCGGCGGTGGTTACAGATTTTACGGGATATCAATGGATCTACTGGCTGGGGCCGTTCTTAGGCTCATTTCTTGCGTTCGTCGTGTATACGATCCTCAAATGGATGGAGTACCACACTGCCAATCCAGGCCAGGACGATGATACTGCGGTCAAGAAGACGCCTGCTGGCCTTGCCGTAGCGACAAACGACCGCCAGTACCGGAATGGAAGTGAGAGCGGCAAGAATCGTTCGCCTTCCGAGCCGCGGGATAGCGGAATCGCACATACTAGCTCGGCGCCTCAGGGTTTTGCGGCCGTATAGGAGGCTGGAAACATCAAGTGTGGGAAAGAAAAAGTAGGCCGGGCGAAACGCGCCCAAAGACGCCAAGGTGCTTGAATGGAGAATGGATAAGTGTGGGCATACAGAATACAGACTGCAATGTTTGCTTCGCCAAGGAACTCCGGCCACGAAATTACGAAAAGTCTATATGTTCCCTATATGACCCCCTAAATCTTTTATTTATGCATGTATCAGACTGTAATACATAATAGTTTGAGCAAAAAGCTCGTCTGTCTTGTAATCGCAATGCCTCTTATATCCCGATCCATCCATGGCCCATCGTCGTCACTCTTCCTCGGTGAGTTCTTCGGGAAACCACCCATACACCTCCAAGTCAACTGTATACTCTCCCATTGCGGTTCTTGTCACTTCAACGCCTTCCCTTTGCAACTCACGGGCTTGATTCGCAGCACCTGAAGGCTGCGATCTGAACACCGCCGATTGTCAATACGGATCAGCACAAACACGAGAACGAAGTCATGTGGAGTATACAAGAGACATGTTGGATATGACAGACTCACCTTGGTGACACCACTCCCTTGGAGTTGATCACTCTCTGCCACGGCACATTTGTGCTGTTGAACCTCGCAGTCTCGTCTTGTGGCAAATGCTTCATACAGACACCAACTTGTCTCGGTCTCTGAGCTACAGTTGGCAGTCTCTCATTAGCGTCGTGCCCCCCAAAGAAGTCCCACCCGAACCCAAAAGTAATGACCAAGTATGATGAGAGAAAACGGAGTTGTAACTGTGTAGTCATCTAGGGAGGCTTAAGGTACGTACGTGTGCCAACGAGATATGCAATATGTGCATACGTCGTCACCTTTCCGTACGGTATCTGTTGAGCCGCGGAATAAACGGCGTGGAAGAAAGCTTGCGCTTCGTCCGACCGAGCCATGATCTTTAACCTGACACTTTGAGAAACAATGATAATAAACTATCGACGGAAATTATCGCTTTTGTAGTTACATTGAACAGAGAATTTTCGGATGAAGAAGTGGTCGAGTCAAAGGGCGTGAATCGAAGAGTATGGTGAGCTTGGTGGGGTCTGCGAAGAGAGTGGCAGCTATTAGGTAAGATACCGAAAACTGCCATCGAAAGGCGTAAGAAGAGTCAGATCTTCTGTGCAGAACTCTTCCTTCCATCTTATACCGGGGTACAAGTGGTGACTAACATGAGCATGTGAACAAGAGCAAAGGATACTGTTGCTGTTTGTAGCTCTCCAACGGGAGCAACTTCTTCTCAGCCCGGCCCACGAGGAACATCAGAGGTCCAAGCCCCATGAACGTCAGGTCCTCGGTCAGCATGGCTTCACGACACAGTTGAGAAGAGATATCCAGGAAATGCACCTGGTAGATATGCCTCTTATCATAACTGGGTGATTGTTGAGTTATTATCTCTCCTAATCCAGACTACATTACGAACCCCCACCAACTAATGAAACACCATCAGTGCTTCTATATAGGTACTCGACATTATGAGAATCGAGCTAGACATACAAGTAATGGCATATAGAAAGCAAACGGAATACTCTGCCACGTTGGGCGCATCTTACATTCAGCACTTGAGAAACAAGAAATCCAGCTGCAAAGATACAAGATAATAATTTACAGGTTTGCATTTCCATCCCATCAACTCCAAAGTCTCATCAACGTGGCCATAGTCTCCCCGCTCGATACCATGTGTTTCTGCCTCCTCTGCAGGTTTTTGTCGGCTCTTTTCCCCCCGCCCCCAGAAAAGAATTGGTCCACAGCCCGCAGCATCGGAAGAAAAAGTACAAGAAACAAAATCCAGAATGAACGAACCGCCTCCTACTACGGTGTACACAGTAGGTCAAACAAACAGTGAGAGAGAAGATGAGAAATAAGACAAGATCAAAGTTAATCAGACGCGCATCATAACATGCCAACAGCGATTTAGCAAGTGCCAGTAATGCTGTTAGTTTGCTCGCTCCAGATATGAATAATAAAATAAGTGTCGTATCGAGAAGAGGATGAATAAACAAGAGAGTAGATGTGAGAGGGTTAAGAAGTCCTGGCTGCGACGAACGAAGCCAAAAGAAGATAAAAATGCAAATCCACAGCTCCAGGATGTATGGTAATAGATATACTTTCTTCCTCTCCAAGACAAAGAGGCACCAGACAAGAGGGGCATCCATCATGACAGGTTGACATAGCGAGGTCTCATCGTAAAACAAGAGGCATAGAACAAGAAAACAATAGATCCAAAGCGAACTGCAGGAGGAGGCAGTGAGTTTCCTGCGAGGCGCAAAGAGTTGGGGTATCGTCCTGCAGTCCCCACGCCCCCGAGTTTTTGCGTCCGCCGTGGAAGCGTCACGCTTAGAAGCAGTTCAAGCTGCCCTTCTTCTTCTTGTTCTTGCTGATGGCCTGCATCCTCTCTTCCAGCTGCTTGCGAGCAGCCTCTGCCGCCTGCCGCTTCTTTCGCTCCTCTTCCACCGCCTGCATGCTCCATCGGTTGTCCTGCGATTGGTCGACCGGTCGCTCCTTGAGCTCCTTGACCTCGGCTTCGAGCTCCTGGGCGCGCTTCTTCCAAGCATCGCAGTCTGCCTTGACCTTCTTGGACTGCTTCTCCAGATCGCTCAACGCCTCTTCCAGTGTCTGCGTCAGCTGACGCTCAGCGCTGAGGTGCTTCTCGATACTACGGATGCGAGCTTCTTGGTCCTCGGAGATCTGAGCAAGGTTAAAGTTATCCTTGCTGGGGGGCCGCGTTGATGTGGGAGAGCTGGGTCCACCATAGGGCAGAGGGGGGAGAGGAACGGAGGGAGGAGGCGATGGCAGAGAGTTGTGCGAAGAGCTCTTGCGAATGGTCGAGTTGGAGTTGGAGCGCTTGACGTCGCTGTTCGCCATTTCGTTGAACTTGACCTGTTTGGCCGTCATTAGTCGTGTCCAGCAACAGTTTGAGGGAAAGCAATTTACCTGAAGAGCGGCATACTCCTCGCGGACGGCTTCCAGCTCGGATTGGAGCTTGAGTCTTGAGGACAGTGCCTCATCAAGCTGAGCATTACGCTCGGACTGCAGCGAGCTTAAGCGGTTGTTGGTGACCTGAACCTCGTCAAAGTTGTGCTGCAGCTGCTCTTCGAGCTCCTCGATGAGACGGGAGTTCTTCTTGTTGCGGCCATCGAGGTCGTCCACCTTGGCCTTGACAACGGCGAGCTGGTCCGTGAGGGAACCGGACTGGGCGTCTGCGTTGCCAGGGAGCATATTCGCAATCGCTTTCTGGACTCCCTCGAGATCCCGTACTAGCGAGTCGTTGATTTCCGAGAGTTCCGTCACATGAGCCGTGAGCTCGCCCACCTTCCGGTGCTCAGACTCGAATGCCTTCTGGCTGGCGATGAGAGACTCAATGCGCTCGCCCAGCTTTTCCAGGGGAATCTCTGCGCCGAAAGCGGCTGCGATTTGAGTCGCAACCCTCGTCAATTCATCCCTCGATTGAGCAAGCTCTGACTCCAGCCTCAAGATAGCTTCCGAATGCTCGGTCATGAGCACCTCCACCTGCTCCTCGTAGCTAGTCTGTTCATGGTTCTTTAATTCCGCAAGCTCCCGAGCGTGCGCCTGCTTAAGTGCCTCCATCTCCTCTTGGTGCGCCTTTGTGGCATCTTCGTGGCTCGCAATCAGCTCCTCCAGCTTGGCGGAAAGCTCTTGGTGGCGAGCGGTCGTCTCGGCCGTGACAGAGCTATGAATCTTGGACATGTCGTCCATTGCTGCTCGGGCGGAACGGTGGAGAGACTCAAGTTCTGCCACCTTGGCATTGTTGCTGCTAATGACGGCCTTGTATTCGTCGATTTCTGCACGCAGAAAGTCAATGAGCTCCTGCTGCCTGATGATTTCTTTTCTAGCCTCATCGACATCGATCTCGGCAGCAGCTCGAGAATGGGACTCGGCAAGTTGGGCATTGGCAGCCTCGAGCTGAGCTTCCAATTGCTGGATGGTCGCTTGCATCTCCTTCTCAGTGGTTCGCATAGAGACCAGGGCAACGTGGTGCTTGTTCTCCCATCCCGCCAGCTCAGCCTGCAGTGTCGATACTCTCTCGTTGTATGGTACAGCAGCCTCCTCCTCCTCACTTGCCATGAGCTCTCTAGTAGGGGTCGATGCCACAGATTTCCGGAGGACCTCCACCTCGCTTGTCAACTCTCGCTCACGAGCAGCATGCGCCTCCCGAAGGTCGAGCAGCTGCCTCTCACTCTGCTCCAGCTGGCCTCGCAGGGCGGCAACCATTGACATGTCAACAGGAGAAGCCTTCAAGCTAGATCGCTCACGCGCAAGACCCGAGATGATGGCCATCTTGCTTTCCATCTCCTTCTTGGCTGCAGCAATGTCGGATTCCAGCTCTTGAATCCGTTCGCTGCGAGACTGAAGCTCATGCATGGCTGAGTTGAGGTTCAGTTCAAATGTCTGCATCGTCTCAGGCTTGCCTTCGAAGTTCTCAGCGGCAAGGTTTCTCAAGGAGACGAATGACCGCTGCGCACGATCAACACCAAGAAGATTCTGGCTTGACTTTCGGCGGATGACACGGGGGCCGCTGTCGACAGTCCGGGCTTTGGTGACTTCAGTCTTGAGTTCTTCAACCATATCCAGGGCCTCATTGTGCTTCAGCTCAAGCTGGGCATACTTCAGAGCCAATTCCCTCTCGGCTTGTTCTTTCTCTTCAGCCAGGATTCTTAGTCTCTCGAGCTCCACGGCGAGCTGTTCGTTTTGCTCCGTGTGGCCGGCCAGCTGCGGTCGTGATTGTTGTTGCTCGTCAAGCTCAGCTGGCACAACATAGTCGACATGCTCGGCCTCACCAACAGACTCAACATCAACGAATTCGGCAGGCTCCTTCAGCTCCATCTGCGCATGTTGCTCGGGGGGCTGCGGTGTGGCCATCTGTTCAACCTGCTCAACATGCTCAGTCTCAGCCTCCTTCGGCTCATCCTGCTCGTGCTGGTTGTCCTGCAGCTCCATGTGCCCCTTCAATTCCCTAGTGAGATCCTCGACTGATGCTGCAGGCTTAGCTGTGGCAGTGTCGTCTTCCGACTCCAGGTCGAGATGGGTGGTTTCCGCTGTGACGGGCGAGTCCATGACCGAAGAAAGCTCCGAGGATAGAGACTGGGGGACCGAAGATCGGATGTCATCCTTAGCGGAGCCGGTTTGGACAGACTGGAAAGATTCGGGCCTAGTCTCGGTCGCTGCATCAACAGAAATGATGGACTGGCGGACGCGGTCAGGGTAGCGCGCCTCATCGATGGTGTCCTGAAGCTCGGATAGCTTCCGCATCGCCTCTTCATACTTGGCGTGCAGTCTGCCATAGTCGTTGACAGTCGTTTCGTGTTCGGTTCGAAGGGCGAAGAGCTCCCGGGTCACCAGCTCCAGCTTATCCGACACAAACTTGGTCTGCGCAGAGGCCTGGCTTTTCGCTGCTTCGTCGTTGACAGACTCGTCCGCAACCAAATCGGCTCCCGCGTTATTGGCGGCGTCTTCATCTTTCTCCACCACGGGTGCAAGTTTCGACTTCGCATCTTCGTCTCCGTTCTCTTGGGCGTTGCCTCGAGAAGAGCCTTGGCCCTGGCCGTCTTTGGACTCCTCGCTCGCCGCAGTATCCGAGTTGCGTACTTTGGACTCGTCCACATGATCAAGCTCGTGCAGCAAGGCATCCAGCTTGCCCAGGCTTCGTTGCCTCTCTATGACCTGCTCGAGCCGCTCAATTTCTCGCTGCATCAGCTCCGCATCTTGATCGGCCTCGGCGAGTCTCTCTTCCAGAGTTGAAATATAATCCTCGCTTGCGGCCTCGTTCTCGCGTATGCGGGAAATTTCTTTGCGCAGCTCAACAATGATGGCCGAGTTCTTCTCCTCGCCGCTGGTGTGGCCATCCAGCTTAGCCTCCAAGTCGTGGAGGTAGCTTTCCGTGCTAGCCTCGCGGTCGGTTAGCTTCTGGATACGAGACTGCAGCTGGGAGTTGATGGTCTCGATATATGCCAGCTTCGTTTCCTTCTCGAGAAGGTTGGTCTCCGTGTTTGATAAGGTAGTTCGAGTGCTTGACAGGGACTGCTCGAGCGTCTGGATAGTCTTTTCATACTCGAGCACAACCTGTTCGACGGCCTTGGCAAACGAGTTGGAGCGATTGAGCCGATCCGTAGCATTTTCACCCTGCAGCTCGTCCAATTGGCGGTGGTGCTGAGACTCGCTCTCCTGGGCCTTTGCCATTTCCGCAATCAGATGGGCATGGCGCTGGCTTAGGGTGTTGTAGTTTTCCTGGGCATCAAGCAGCTGGTTTTGAAGTTCCACCTCGCGCTCGTTCTGTCTCTCTGATCTCTCTCTGGATCTGTTGGCGCTGCGAGGGCGAAGATCAACTTGTCCGTTGGCACTGCGGATCTGTTCGCGCAAGAAGGCAACCTCGGCCTTGAGTCGTTCGATGATGGCCGACTTATCGCCCTCTTCGACCTGCTGGATGCGGGGTTTGGACTGAATGGCGCGGGCGCGCTGGGCATACTGAACGGTGTTGAGCGTCTCGCTGAGATGAAACTCCGGCGGCGTGACACAGGCAATCATGTAGGTGATGGCATTACCACCCAGCGAATCCTGCAAGAGTCGCGTGAGCTTGGAGTCACGGTAGGAGACGTGCGCGCCAGCGTTTCGCGACGACAGCTGGCTGATGACCTTGCCCAGCGCAGCCAGTCCGGCATTGATGGATATTCCTTCCTTTGCGCGCTCACCCTGTGCACCCGTGTTTTTCAGTCTCTCGCTTCCGGCCAAATCGACAAAGTGTAGCTTGCTGTCGGTCGTCACGGAGATGTCCTGGCCACTCATGGCTTCCAGCGGCATCGAATGGCGCTTGTCGGAATTTGAGTACTTGTTCTTGCGCTGGACCAAGTTTAGGGAGAAGACGGCGTGGGAGCGGGATGATTTGGCGTTGATGGCAGTAGCATCGGTCTGACGAATGGAGGAACCGAACTCGAGGGCGTTGAGCAGGTCGTCGACGCACGTAATGTCGACTTGGTGCAGGCCGGTGAGGATGATGTTGCCCTTGACGTCCTCTCGGATGGCCACCGAAGTTCGATCATGCATCGGAGTTGAGTCGTCGACCAAAAGGTCTCGCAGCGTCTCGTTGTAAATTTCCACATAGGTCGCCGTCATCGCCCAGTTCCGGTCGCCCAGATTGTTCTGGCCAAACGCACGAGGGCTCCTAAAGCTGCTGGCGCTCCTCATCGTGCCGTTACTTCCTCCACCTCTCTGCACGTCCAGCTTCTCAAACAAGGCGGCTGCGGCTCGGGGAATGACACCTACAGAAAGCGTGGTGGGTTAGCCATGCAAAAGCAAGTGCGCGACGTGCGAGACAGATTGAGCCCATTGTTTAGTAGACAAGGCGGATGAAGGCGCGTACCCATATCATCTGGATTCTGCTGTGCGCTAGGACTTGAAGTTCCCATGGTGTATGATTTGCCAGCTCCAGACTGGCCGTAGGCGAGAAGAGAGACATTGTACCCCTGAGTGAAGGCGTTAATGCTGTCGCTCAGGTAGTCCCAAATACCATCTTGCATAACCTCGGGGCCAAAGACGCGATCGAATACGAAGAGCTTGCGGCCCTGGGGAGAGTCGATGGTAAGGCTCGTGTTGGACGTGACGTGCACCATGGGGCGCTGGAAGCGCTGTGGAATCAAGTCATATCCAGGATCTTCCGGATTCAACGCCGGTCGGACTCGGACAGCTAGAGGTAGCGGGAACAACGGCCAAACGTCAGCTCATCGGTATCAAGAGAAGCAAGCGAGGGGTGTCAGGAGCCGCGGCGCCGTGTTGAGACGACTCACAGACGATGGGGACAAGACGAAAGGTGCATACATACCAACACGGACAGCCGTCCGATTGTCCTCGTCAGAGGCTCTGCTCTCGCCGCCCTGCTTGCTGTTCATACTCAACCGACTGGTGCTCCTTGGTTGAGGACGAGTAGCAATCGCGCTCAGGGGACGCTGAAGCTTATGCGCTGGCGATGGTGAGGCCGGCGGAGAAGAAGTGGCCATGGCGGAAGCTGCGAAGCGAGGCGGAGCCCGCTGTCACCGAGGCAGCGAAAGGTCCAATATTCGCAGGTAGGGGCCCGCGTCGACGGTGCGCACAAGCCGGCGCAAACGCGCACAAGCGACTGCAGGTTTATGACCAAGGCGTGGGCAGCAGCACTGGACCGGTGAGGGATAGCGAGCGAATTAGACGGAAGTGGATGAGGCCGGCTGGCGATGTGTCTTGGAAGGAGAGTGTGGAAAAGGAACGACGATGGTGAGAGCCTAGCGATCAACGAGCGGCTGTCTCCAGAAAGAGAGCTCTCGCGCCGATGAAAGTTCGTGGCTAGCAAGCTGGGTCTCTCTTTCGTGCCTTTCTTTGCTTTTTTCCTCTGTGGCTTTCACTGTGCCTCTCTCTCTGTCACTCCCCGTCTCTGCTGGTGCCCCCTTGTCTTGCTCTGTCTGATCCAATCTTGCGCACCTAGGCACTGGCCGGTGGGGACGCAATGCTGGTGCATGAACTCGTAGAGGTAGAGGTACGGGAACAGCGGAGCTACAGGTACAGGAGGGATGTATGTGCGCGCATGCGAGTGCGTAGGTACACGTGTGTGCGTATGTCGGGCAGCGCTACCTCAGCAGGCACACAGATGCATCTCCAGCGCCGCACTGATTCGACGGCCGTCTTCGTTCGTGGGGATATTGCAGTAGCACGACTGGATGGGCGGACATGCGAAGAGGCTGCTCGCGAGGAGGACAAGAGGGTCTCGAGGGGGGGCCTTGTTCGCCTATCAACAGGGCATGTCAGAGCTGGGCATTTGATGGAGACGGCAGGGCCCTTGAAGCGAGTGGATTTGCTGTCCCGTACCTAATTAAACAAGGCGCCAGGCCTTGCCAATGGAGCGGATGGAGAGTCGCGATGGGGTCTTGATCTCGTATGTACCGATACCAATGTCGAGGCAGGCCGGATCGAATCTGCGCGAGTCCCTGCGGAGGAGACGAGGCTGCAGAGTGCAGAATGCAACGCAAAGCAGCGACAGAGCGAGCGAAGAGACAAAGGGCCAAAGACGTGAGGTGGTGTTTTTCCGGCCCGATATAAAAAGGGGGGGAAAGTGCTGGTGTTTGCTACAGCTGGCAGGTACCTGGCTAGTAGCAATCACTGGCAAGTCGTCAAATACTAGTAATTGCTCAGGCAAGTAGTGCTCAGGTTAGCAGAGCAGCACAGGGCAGGGCAAACCACCGTCAGGTCAGACGCGACACATAAGCAAACCTGGAAACCATTGACAGCACTAGCTGGTGGCTAAAACGACAGACGGGCCCCTAAAAAATGCACGTTGCCGGCCACGTTTGGCTGAGGCTGTCTTGTCGAAGACCACCAAAGAAGTTGACTGGAGAAGGGGGGGAGAAACGTACGAGCCTGGTCCAATCCAAGCCCCGAGCTTCAAACGCCCGAAAATGCGTCGCGCAACCCCTAAAAAGCCACCGCACAAGAGGCTCAAGCTTTGCGCCGACAAATTGCAAGACAGGTTGAGTCTCCGAGAAGTTACAGGTACAGGTACTTTCATTTCAGCATCGGCAGTTGACCACGGTCAGGTACAGAAGACTTGCGATTGCTGGCAACGCCCCCCGAACCCCTGAAATTGCATGTCCCTCAACAGACTAGCGCCCCGATGCAAAGTGACCAGTTTGGCGCTTCGCTCCCCTGGCCCTTGGCCTCTTTAGGCAACGGCTGCACCAGCCACCCTGCAAAGCCACCGCATGGAAGCCCTGAGGCTGGAGACCATGGGCGCGATTCGGAGAGAAAACGGCCTCCAGGTTTGATTGATTGTGCTTTTGGTGGCTTTTCGACCTGATGCACCATCGATCCATTCTGCACAAACGCGAGCATCGAGTTCTCGCTTGTTCCTGATCTTGTCCCTCTTGGGCTAGGCTACGTCCTCTCTACCGGGTTTATCAGCGCAGCACCAGAAGCGTACCTACCAAGGTAGGTACTTTGCAGTGTACCTGTACATAAGGTACCTGTGCTCCGCCAAAGACCGAAGCAACAAGTCGAAGCAGACAGCAGTGCTCTATCTTCTGCAACCAAGATCCAATGTCGTACGGCATCAACAGCATCGCCACTCTGTTCCCCTGTCTGTCCTACTCGTGTTGCCATAAACTGACCCGTGGAGTCTGGAAATTACTTGCACGATAACCGAACGCTGAGGACGAGCAGAGAGCGTCCGCTCCTCGTTCTCCACGATATTGCCACATGCGCGCGCGAGATTAACAAAGAAACGTCGATCAGGGCTGACTACAAGTGGAACGCGAAGACATGTGCTAGCGTGTGATTACTGCTACCCGTAGGTAATGGGTATAGACTCATGTTACATGGTTGAAAATTGGTGATGGTACCCGTCTGGCGGCACAGTCCATGTCTAGTAGTCGATTTCCTCTGCAAGATGGCTTCAACTCCGGACTGCTGGCTAAAGGGAGGAGATAAAGTGAAGCTTAGTACTAAGGTATGCCAAGTCCTAAGGAACTCTGTGCTGTGGAGAGTTCAAGGTAGGTATAATCAAGCACCCCATCGGCTTGTGGCTCTTCCTACAGAAGTGGCACTTGCCCGGCAGGCTTGGAGCAGCTCGATATTTTGGTATCTTGCCGATTGCTGCGCATGGTCTCACCCAATTTGTCTGCAGACGGGGTACGAGAACTCCGCTCGAGACCTCACTCATCTAATACCAAGCATTACTTCGTCCGGAGCACGGATTGCTTCGTAACACGCTGGACAAGATGGGGCACCAGACCAGGGATGTCATTTCCGCCGCTGCCGTCATTTTGCCGCCTCCCCTCAGCTCATGCTTCAGATCGCGTTTGCTCCATCTATCTGCGTCCTGCACGCCGCTTCACATGGCCGCCTCTGTTCATGCGATACGGCAACACGTTCCCTCAACTCACTATATCGATGCATAGCAGCACTCGTTTGCCCTCACCGCACTGCTCGACGACGGAAAGGGGAGGAATGACTGCCTATACTCGGTAATAATGGACATGACCGTGTCACAGCGCCAGCATGGCGCCTCACAAGGGGCAGCCGGCTATTGTTTGCAGGCAATTAAACCTACCGCCGACACCAGGACGATCTTCACCCGCTGTAGGCATCGGTGCTTCAGCTGGACCGACACGAGCAGCGTCAGGTGTTACTTCCAGAGATTAGCACCGCGATGCCTGCATGAACTTGTGCTTCCATACCACAGGACCAATATTGCTCGTGTATTGATTAGACGTGCACCCGCGATCTGCTGTTATGACGATCGCCTTTACCTGACAATACTACACCTACAACCAATTATCGAAGGCCTAGCTGTGTATTCATGCTCCAAATCCGTACCTAGCTTCTCCCTGACATGATGAGCGATGAAAGACCCAGATCTCCGTTTAGGTAGGTAGGTAGGTACCTATCTGTAATGTAATCATGATGTGCTACCCTACACCACGACTGGACTTATCATGGGTCTGTAATGAACTGCTCCGTAGTATGGCAAACGCCATAACGACTTCACAGAACTTGGGAAACATGGGTATGAGACTGCCTCTGCGAGCCTTCCGCTGACAGCAAGGGATGAGCTATCGGAGCTGGTTAAGTCCCGGTTAGATTGGGTAAGAACATTCACAGCCAGGACTGCGGCATTGGGCTCGCAAGACGCAGCCCGCAGCGGCAGACAGAACACAACGCGTCCCGGCTGTCCAATATGCCTCGAACTACCTAGGTAGTGAGACGTAACTACTCCATTTGAACAGTCGCCATTTCCCATCGCGCATAGTATTATTGAGGTGGGAAGACAAGAGGGTCCTGACGGCAGCGAGGAGGCCACACAAGCGGGGACCAAAAAAACGCGGACCGCAAAATAAATACATACACACACCACTAAAATAAGTGCATTCTTTCTATCTAGTATCCAGTTATCTTTCCCTCTAATTCTAATATAGCCTTAAACCAGTCTAGCATTAAATCTATCCACTTATTAATAGTCTCTTAGTTAAGGTTATCTTAAGCTTCTTTTATATTAACTACTAACTCTTGCCGGTTATTATAAGGAAGGGCAGTTATAACTTAGGCTAAGATCCTTTATATATTTTTAATTAGTAATAAATTAAGGCTGCTAGTAGTATTATAAAAGTAGCAGATTCTTTCCTTCTTCTTATACTTATTAATAATCTTTAACTAGTGCCTAGAATTATAATCTTTTTTTAAAATAAATTCCTGCCTTTACTTTAGCTAAGGCTTAACTACCTTATTAAAGATATAGTTATAATAGTAGGCTTTAGTTATTTTACTATTATTATTAAAAAAGATCTTATACTTATAAAGGTTATTTTTAAAGTTATACTTAATAATAGCTTAAAAGTAAGTATTAAAGCATTCTTATATAAATAGCCTTAAAGCTAGCTGCTTATAAAAATAGTTAAGGCAGTACTATTCTTTAAGCTTTTAAAAGATATAAATAAGGCCCTTATTACTATAAGATATATACTACTTATTTAAATAGTAAATATTATAATAATTTTTTTTTACTAGCCTTTTTTTTAAAAACTTATAAGTAAACTTAACTTATTACTTAGTATATTAATAAAAGATATAGGACTTACTATAAGTAATATACTTTTACTATTACTTAATATTAAAGGCTTACTAAACTATATACTAGTATACTTTTTTATTAATGCTAGTAGTAGGAAGGATTTAGTTATAAGTTAAGCAGTAAGCCTTAAAGCCTTTAAATTAAAGTAGCCTTTTTACCTTATCTAGGTCTTTATTTATAAAGATCTTCTTTTAGCTATAGGTCTTTTTATAAGTGTTATAAAAGGTTTAATTAAATAACTTAATAATTTTATAGCTATAAGTTTAATTAACCTTATAAGTTTAGAAAATATTAATATAGCTAAAGTTATAGCTATAGTATTATTACTGCATTTAGGTAAATATAACAGCGCCTTTAACTTAGGCCTTTTTTAAAGTATTATAATAGTAGTAATAAATCTTAGTTTAATAGGCTATAGTGTATTTTACTTAGGAAAAGAATATTAGCTTAATCTAAGGCTACTATAAGATAATAGCATTTAAAATACTTTTAAAAAAGACGGTAATGTTAGTGTGTTATGTGCAGATTCCTTGTTTTTATATGCTGATTGTTTGTGTTATCTGCGTTTTTTTGGTCCCCGCTTGCCACAGTATATCATTATGTAATGATACTCTAATGGAAGCAAAGTCCACGTGATTTGGCGATTCGCGCGAGACCAGGATCGCGTCCTACTCTAAGCTCGCGATGAGACTTGGAGGGCGACTGCTTGATTGCTGCACAAACCCTTGCTGACGTTACAGTACATGTGAGATGGCACGGCATCACGGCCTTGCTGGCTTGAGCCTTGGATAGCCGCTCATTGACGTCTTTTTTCTCTCTCTTGCGCCTCTTCAGCTGCCATGGCTCCCCAGGTGATTGATCTCATCTCGTCCAGTCCGTCCTTGCCTGCCAGAGAAGCATCGCCATTGGCATCATCGCCCATTGCCATCGACAGTCCACCGCAGAACAAGCATGGAAGGTCTCGGTCACGCTCACCGAACCTGTTTGTAACCTCCGACTTGGACATTACCGACGACGAATTTGGCCGCCGCGATGCCAGAACCGCCAAGAGGCTGCGGATATCTGAAACCGAATCACTGCCTGCCAGTGTTTCTCGGGCACCACAACCTCCCTTTCTCAGCGCCACATCGAACAGGCCAAGCCGAGTAGAATTCGATCCAATCGAGTTTACGAGCTCCCTCGAACTGGACACCCCCAAAATCCAACACCACGCTGGCGCAGCCTCTAATGCCTTGCGTCTTGATCAGACACATCAGGCACCTCCAAACACAGGCTTGAGCTCCGATCCTTTTGCAAGCTCTCCTCCTCCTCCTCCTCCTCCTCTTGCTGCTGCTGAGCCGAAGTCAAGGCCGAGCCAACGTTCGACTACAGACGTCACCGACCCTTTCGCAAGCTCGCCACTTCCTCCTCATAACCCCCTAGCCGCCACTCCGCCAGTCGTACGGGTAGCACGTGCAGCAAGAGAGCGGCCGGAGTCAGCGCATCCGTTACCAAGTGATGTTGGGTCGCCTGACCCTTTTGCCAGCTCCCCAGATGCCAACGTCCCTCAACCTGCCAAAGTTTCCACCTCTCGCAGAGCAGTGTCTGTAGAGGTGGCTGACCAACCCTGGGGGCGGAGGCACTGGGATCCGATATCAAGTTCAGCCCCAGAGCAGACCCCACGAATCTCTCCTGCGAAGAGATCTCTTGCCGAACCGCGGGATGCCGGGCCGGTCGTTATCAGCATCGACTCGGACTCTGCAGGCACATCGGACGACGAGTTCCCTGACATTGCCAACCTCGGCGCGTCCAGTTTCAGACCGCGTCCCCGCTCCCCCATTCGACGCTCTCGGAGCGATGTCATATCCTCAAGAAGTAGCAGGCCTAGGGCGGCTACGAGTGCGGCTACAGCAAAAACCGCAGAACAACGAGCTCGTGATAAGGAGGCCCAGACAGCAGCCAAAGCCGCAGAAAAGGAACGAAAGCGGCTGGAGAAGGAACAGCTGAAAGAGGCCAAAGCCCTGGAAAAAGAGCGCGCTACTGCATTGGCAGAGGTGAACAAGGTCCGGACAGATAAGAAAGTGTCGACTCCGGAAATGATTCTCAACATGCCGTCAGGCATAGCGGAAGGGCTCAAAGTACAGCTAGAGACTCTGCTGGACGGGCTAACCGTAGAACACACTACCTGGAACAGCCCTGTTGCCAACGCTTTCAAGTGGCAGAGGAAGGTTCGGAGTCGGTTTGACGAAGAGATGGGCCACTGGGAGCCTGTCCCGCTGCGCGTCATGCCGGAGAAGCACGTTCTGATATTGATGACGGCAGATGAGTTTGTGGGCATGGCTGTCGATGACACGGTAGACTCCACTGTGTCCCAAGCAAAGAGACACTTCCCTGGCCACGAACTCATCTACCTTCTCGAGGGTATGAACCTCTGGGTGAGAAAGAACCGCAATATCCGGAACCGCAGATTCACATCCGGCGTGCGCGCGCAAGATCAACCGCCTCCCGAAGCAATGGCGGCATCATCATCATCGACGACAACGACGACGGCGACCACGGCACCAGCTGTACCTCGCAGGCGCCGTAGGAACGCCGCTGCCGAGGAGTACATTGCCGAAGACATTGTCGAAGACGCAATGCTGCACCTGCAAATCGAGCACGACGTTCTCATCCACCACACGGCCGTGCCGCTAGAATCAGCCCAATGGATCGTTGCCTTTACGCAACATATATCGACTATTCCATACAAGAAGATGCGCGACAAGATGACTTCTGCGGCGGGTTTCTGCATGGAGAGCGGGCAGGTCCGCACGGGCGACGACGCCCGCGACACGTACGTCCGGATGCTGCAGGAGATTGCGCGCGTTACGGCTCCGATTGCGTACGGGATCGTGTCGGAGTTTGACTCGGTGAGCAAGCTTGTTACGGGCCTTGAGCAAGGAGGGCCGTTGGCGTTGGAGAGCGTGCGCAAGAGCCTGAATAAAGATGGCGTGGCGTCGGAGAGGACGGTTGGACAGGCTGTGAGTAGGCGGATTCACAAAGTTTTCACGGGGAGGGACGAGACGAGTACGGATGTGTGAAGAAGTTTTTCACTGTTATTTTGGCGATTTGTCTTGACAGTTCTGGCATGAACTTCGAACGCATGTATAGGATAAATGTAGGGATAGGATAGATGTCACCTCAGAGGTTCGAGATTCGAGATGAAATACATAAGGTATACATATCAGCCATTTTCATTACAATGAGAGTACACATCATGCAAAAGAATTCAGAAGAGGTATCATAGATTCGTATTCCATTATATTATTATTCTGTCTGTATCCGTGTATCGATCATCAAGTCGTATATCGTGTCTAAAGGTGTCCGAGTCAGTAAAGGACACAGCACTCAACATGCGCAAACGTAAAAAAAGAGTGATAAAGGTGAATTGTCAGACAGCGGTTGGACAAAATATTTTCCACATTGTGTTTTTCAGAACAGGTCTGTGAGTTATTTGTTGTATCATCACATAAAGGCAGGTTAAGCAACGCAAAGAGTGAAAAAAAAAAACGTACCTTTTTAAGAAAATGGCTGGGTAGCGCCGCCTACTGCTACCCAGCACTCATGTCATGACTCTTGCGTTTCTTCGTTGGACCCGGCAGGAAAAACGACGTCAAGGTTCGCTGCTTCTCATCAAAGGCGGCGCTGCCAATGCCGCCACGAGTCTTTTTCAAGTCCCGAAGATGTATGGTGCAGTTGACGAGGCTGACGTGCAGTCTCAGTGGCAGCGACTTGTCCTCGCTTGCCATGGAGTCGGCCATGGAGACGGTGCATTTGAGGTAGCCGGAGTTGTCCCAAAAGGGGGGTGAGATGAGGGAGCTGGCGGCACTGGGATTGGGGTCGACAGTGATGCCGCCACGGCTGACTCGGGCGCAGAGCTCGCGGTACAGGACGCCGAGAATGATGCCGTGGGACACAACGGCACATCTTGACTTGTGTGAAACCTCGCCCCTCTGTGAGCTAAGGAGCGGAAGCAGGTAACCGTCCAAGAAGGCGTCGACTCTCGCTTTCATCGACTCGGGAGTCTCAGAATCGGGTGCACGACCTCGCGAGTCTCCGAACTTGACGCCCTCATCGCTTCCAAAGTCCTTTTCCCGGAGCTCGGCGAGCTCAACGACCGGAATGTCCCGCGAGTGAACGCGTTTCTGTTCCGCCGCAATCGCCTCAGCTGTCTTGACCGCGCGCTTGAGATCGGACGAGAAGATGTATTCCAGCGCCGCCTCCGCGTCCTCGGCCAGATGAGTGGCCAGCCTTCGAATCTGCAGCACGCCATGGGAGGTCAGCGCCGAGTCCCGCGACCCGGCATAGATGCCAGCCACGTTGTCGACCGTCTCGCCATGGCGAATCAGGAAGAGGTGCATCGTTGAACGGACACAAGGAACGAGCAGCGGTGGAGCAAGGAGCTCCGCGTCATGGAGGCGAGGACGGTGCTGCGGGTGCCATGTGGGAGGCCCGAGAGGGTTTTGTTTGGAGGGGGGGGGAGAGCGCGGAGGAGGATGGAATGGAAGAAAGAAGAGAGGAGAAGGTTCAGGTCGAGGAGGGAAAAGTTTTTTCTTTATCCGTAGAATTCGAGGGCTCCGATTAGGGCATATGTTGGTGGGGTAGTAGATGGATAGCTGCATATGTGTTTCACATTGACGCTATATATGCAGTTACAGAATACCACGTTTACCCCACTATTGCAGCAATCGAGCTCTTGTTTGGTTCGGGGACGAGAGCCGAAATGCACGTGAAAGAGGTGCATTCAGAAGAAAGCAGGAGGGGAAGAACAATGATTGATCAGAGGATCCTGAACGATTCGACTATGCTAAAGCTTTGGAGTAGTAGATGATCTGCACTGAGTCAATGAATGGCTGCAGGGGCCAATTCATCTTCTGCCGATGCACACGTCTCTAAAAGCTAAAGAAGAGGGTTCTGCGTATGCCACTCACTACCCTGAACGGGCTACATGGTATGTAAAAATTCTCGAAGACCTTAAGGTACCTTGGGATGGCAAGACAACCACTTGACACTCAGATTCTCTGTAAACTCCCTATTATCTGACATAGCCTGACTTTATCGTCATCAATCCGCCTGATGGTTACCGGGTCTCCCTAGCTTTGCCATCACAATCTTAAACGGGTTCCTTGCTGAAAACTTTAGCCAGGTCGACAAATACACAACGCCGTAGTTGAACAGGATGAAGCCGCAGAAAATGCCAAAGTCTCTCCAGATATGGCTGTACTCGACACTGAAGCCCATTCCAAACTGGTCACCTGTTGCGTATTGGCAAAATTCACACAAGCCATCCGAAGCCGTCTGCACGAACCCGCCCGCCTGGTTGATGTACGAAGCGGTATAGCTTTCACATGTCTGGCCAGGCGGGGCACTGAAGCGAGCGAATTCACTGCTCTTGCAGCGCACCGGATGGTCGTGAATGGCGGCACCGAGAAACGCCTCGAGCAGATAGTGAAAGGGCGACAGCCAGTACATCCAGCTTTTCCAGAAGGTCGGCAGCTGATTGGGTGGCACGACAACTCCGCAGAAACTGACGACGAACAGGAAGAACACGGGCACCAAAAGACTTGCCAGCAGCTCGTTTGGAGCAAAAGAGGCAATTGCCTGGCCGAAGCTGATGTAGTAGAGCTCAAAGACCAGGACCAGTATGAAGGAGAAACCAGATGTGAAACTGGAAACTCGCGTCCCAAAGATTCCCCACCACCAGCAGTTGAAGTAGATTGCTCCGGCAACGATGCCATAGGGGATTTCAACGAGTACGGCAGACGTGACCCAGGCCAGCCATGAGTAGATCTTGGCGCTGTTCTCGCGGGACTGGAAGAGATTGCGCGAGTTGATGAAGACAGGCTGCAGCTGCTGGATCAGGGGCGGCGAGATGGTGAGCGTCATGAATATTGAGAACAGCCGGCTCTGATACGCAATGGTTGAGTAGCCAAGGCGCCAGAAGGTGAAGCAGTTGAACAGACCCGTCAAAATATGCAACATGAACTTGCCCACGATGTAGTTGGGTGACCTCCAGTACGAGACAAAAGCGCGCTTGACGACCAACCTGGTCTGAACAGACAGCGGAGCGGCGTATTCGCGGTCGTCCTTGAGGTTCTTGGATGGCTCGACCTTCTGTCGGGATGAGATCATATCCTGAATCTCCTGGGAGCGCTGCTCGTGCTCCGGTGATGACGCCCACACATCGGCCCAGTCTTGGCCGTGGTAGTTGGGGTCACCTGCGCCGATAGCTTCCAGCATGTACTCGGCGGGATTGGCATTGGGAGGGCATTTGTGCGCGCCGTTCGATTCGAAGTAGTGAATCAGGGGCTGGCTGTCCTTGCCCAGGGGCCCGTGATAGACGACTCTTCCGCCAGACTTCAGCAGAAGCAACTCGTCGAAATGCTCAAACAACACCGCTGAGGGCTGGTGGATGGTGCAGAGGACTGCCTGGCCCGCATCAGCCAGCTTTCGCAGGAAACGGACAATGTTGAACGCGGCGCCAGAGTCAAGACCAGAAGTCGGCTCGTCGAGAAACATGAGTAGCTCCGGCTTAGATGCCAGCTCGACGCCAATCGTCAGTCGCTTTCGCTGCTCCTGGTCGAGCCCTTGGCCAACCTTGCCGATAGTGGCGCCTGCGATATCCCTCATCTCAAGGAGGTCAATGATGGTTTCGCAATACGCGAGCTTCTCCTCTTTGGGAACCTCGTGCGGCTGTCTCAGAAGGGCAGAAAATTGCAGAGCTTCGCGCACGGTCGAAGTCGGCTCGTGAACGTCCATTTGCTCCGCGAATCCTGTGGCTCGCTGGAACGACTTGGGAAGAGGGCGGCCGTCAACAAGGAATTCGCCACTGATTGTTCCGAAGCGAATGCGCTGAGCCAAAGCGTTGAGCAGCGTCGTCTTTCCGGCGCCTGTTGAGAAAGTCAGCTTTGCCACATTTGAAAATAACAGACTTTCGCTGGATTTGTTTCAGAAAGTCATACCCGATGCACCCATGAGAGCTGTGAGTTTCCCAGGCCGGACATATCCCTGGACATCTTGAAGCAGCATCCTCTCGCCCTTTTCGTACGGGATGGTGTAGTTGATATTGCGAAAAGTGAAAACGGTTTCGTTCTTGGCGATCCCAGGACCGCTGCTTGAGTCGCTCAGATCCTGTGCCTTTTCTTGAACCATGGCTGGAGTGACGTGAGATACAGCTCCAGACTCCTCATCCTTCTTCTTCTCCCCAGCCCTGCCACCGGTCTCGATAGTTGACTCGACAGCTTTTGGGACTTGGCCTCTCTTGAACATGGTAATGGCTCCTCCACCAGCATTTGGCTTCATTATTTCCATTCCGACTGCCGTCAAGAAGACGAAGAAGATGAAAAAGGCCCAGAGGAACCCAAAATTGCGCCACAAATGCGATCGAGTGTATTGAAAGGCCGCTTGGATGTATGCTGCGCCATCCACACTTGTCTCTCCCGGTTGGCTTCCTGCGAGAGTGCAGGACTGGAACTGTGGCGATGTCCCCGGTCCTTGAGGCACCAGATACGGACTCACACAGTCAAGTTGTAGACCTGTGAACTCGTTCGACATGAGACACTCGAACCCGTAAAAGATCCAATTGATCCATCGCAGCCAAGAGAACCAGGGGTGCATTTCGGATGGAGGAATCAAATATCCCGTGTACACAATGAGGATCTGTACTGCAACGCCAGTCAACCGCGTCGCCTCGTCCAGAGTCGGGCACCAGGCCGCTATGCAACGGAAGAAGGCATATGTGACCATGGTAACAAGCCACAGGATGAGAGTGGCAATGAAGTACTGCGATGCCGTGCGCGAGAGATGCGCCATAAAGTAGATGATGGTGTTGAAGAGGACGACTTGTATGAAGACAAGCGGCACGTCGACCACGGTCTGCGCAACTGCGTATGCCGCTGGTCGATAGAAGGAAAACGATTTGTGTTTCAGCATGATGGGCTTGGAGGTAAAGGCCGCCGTCATCTCAGCCAATGCAAGCAACGCATTGAACAGCAGCAAGAAGAAAAGCGTTCCTCCTCTCGGAAACGCCCCAGCCGTGGTTGCGGGGAGGTTATAGAACAAGCTGCCCACGATGAGGCCCTGGAATAGGAGACCACCCCATTTGCCAAAGAGAGACGCCGAGTCTCCTAGCATGATGAGAAACTGGCGCTTGGTGCAAGCGATGACTTGTTGATGGAAGGCGAGGGTGTAGTTGTGTTCTGCCATCTTCTTCGGCCGTGCCGCCTCCCGCTCTTCGGCTTGGGCGCGGAGCTCCTTTTCAAGAGCCTCCATGTCAGCCACATTCTCGCTGTAAATGTCGCTCTTACGATACGCGTTAAAGAACTCATCCGGTGATCGCGGGATGCGCTGCTCCCAGCCAGGGCGGATGCTCCGTTCGTGCTGATCGCTGACAGATGTCAGGAAGTCGGCCGTCGTCCATCGCTCGGGACAGTCGAAGCCCAGATCCAGGAAATACTGCTTTGCCTTTTCGGCAGGGCCAAAGTAGAGACACTTTCCGCCGTCAATGAGCAGCACCTTGTCCACGAGCTCGTACAGCGACTCTCCAGCTTGGTACAATGACACTGCGGTGGAGATTCGTCCCATGTTGGTCATTGCACGTATAGCTCTCACATACTCCAGCGCGGTGCTTGCGTCCAGGCCTTTACTTGAGTTGTCCCAGCCTTGCACAGAGGCGCGGGTGATCATGGCCTCTGCAATACTGACACGCTTTCGCTCACCACCAGAGACGCCGCGGATGAACTCGTTGCCAACCTTGGTCCCAAGGGTGTGTTCGATCCAGAAGAGCTTCGTAACGACACGAAGAAACTCCTTGATGTACGATGAACGGCTTTCGCCCTCGAGCCGACCCTCTTTCCCCGGCGTGCGAGTCCGGAGCGCAAAGGTCAGAGTTCTCTTCACCGTTAGGGTGGCATAGTGTAAGTCGTCCTCGGGGTTATAGATGACTTCACCGCGGAAGTGCTTGGCTATCTGTTTCGCGTCTGCTCCACCATACGTGACGTCGCCCTCAACGGCCTCAAAGCCATACCGCTGGTTGCAGAAAGCCTTGAGAAACGTCGAGCATCCAGCTCCTGGACGACCTAGGACAAGAAGAAGTTCACCAGGTCGGACACAGCCGTCGAAATGGCTGATCAGCTCCCTCACCGGCGGCTTGGCCTGAGCAGCTTTTGGACCGGCTCTAACAAGGTTCCTGATCTTTCGGGGAAGCCCCAGGAAGATGTCTCCGACTGTTGGTTGAAGACTGGCGCCCAGCCCGACGCCTTTGACAGTGAGGTCGCGGAAGATGACACCGCTATGTCGCAGTTGTTCTTCTGGATTGTGTTCTTGCCTGGCATGCCCAAACATGCGCGACATGAGCCGTTCTATCTCTGCTGATTCCTCAGGGCCCTCGGTGCCGGACGCGAGACTCCCAGTTGTCCGGCGTCGTGAAATTGCTCGAAAGAGGTCATCTTCATTTTGAATACTCGTACCACTTGCTGTTCTCGATGGGCCGGGCCGACGACCTGGAGTTGATGAGTCGTCGCTACTAGACGAGATTCGGCTGCCGCTGAGCGACGATTCCTCTCGATCTTTTGGGCGGCTTTCATCGTGGAGGGTGGTGTTTTCTCCACCAGACGAAGCTTGCGGCGACAGCGCGCCGGTTTCCTTGGAGTCCATTAAACCTGAGTCTCTACTCAGAGTGTTCTGATCGAGGGAACTGAGGGCAACTGATTCGGCGGTTCCCTGAGACGATTTCTCAGATGCGACAATGTTCGAGGTCTCAACGGACGACTCTGGAATTTGCTCTCAGACCACCACCATCTATCGTTCGATAACTCGCTCCACATTCCTGGTCAACGGTTGGCTTTAGACATTTTAATCTCGTCTGTTTCGGACATCCAGAGAGTCCGGGAGAGGCTGAAGGAGTCCGATCCGACCGAATTATGGCGAGTCGATGACGATAGAGTTTCCGCCCGTACACCCTTTCAACGGAGACACTGTGCCGCATACTCCCGAGGCACGCAGAAAAAGCGGCCAGAAGTGAAGACGCCACAGTAGATCTTGGGGAAAGCTAGCTAGGACACACAGTACGAACGTCATGTTAGTCGTTGGGATCGAGCGGTCATCGCTGTTTTGCAGCTGCTTAAAGGCAAAGAAGCGATCGACCGAGGCTGTCTGGATCGGTAGACACTAGGCAAGCTTCGAATCCTTCGTCATTGTTAGCTGAATTGGAGTCATTCATAGATCGACTGCATTACCAAGAGCTTACGTTTCCTGTTGCAGTGAAAGAGATAGAGAGCCAGGAATAGAGACGATCGCATCTATGCAATCTACGATGAATCTTGACAAGCCTTGTCAAAGCATGTGGCGGTGGCAGGGTCGGACATAGGGCTGTGTCAACTACCGAGACCAAGCCAATCGCAAAGTCCGGCTTACGAGGGAATGGCTCATGGCTATCATGTTCGACGTGTTACGATCACATTAATTCATCCGCTTCTTTCAAGGAGTCGGGGGAAGATGCAACGGCTTGTGTAAATATACGCGGAAACTCCGCATGTCTTGAATCGGTTGCGTTTGAAGAGGCGCCAAAGCTGACTCGGAAGGTTTGTACGACAGTGCGTGGACATATGGCTTGTGAGGACCGGATGCACGACACCAATGTCAGAGTTGGGATCGGTTGAAGGGCGGGAATGAGAAAAAGGCCTGGGCTTGACATCGTCACCGTACTATGAGATGTCCATAATAACCAAATGTTGGTATTCGGGAGAAAAAAATTGCTCTCATGTCTTTCACCACGGGGCAGGCCACTATTCAGCTGCAGCAAAGGTAAACTGTACGAAGAGAATCTCTCGTGTGGTATCATGTTGTCTAAACATTCGCTTGCTGATATCTTGCTTTGTACTATACATTAGTAACAGGCTGCACCCTGATGCCTGGTGTTTATTTTCCTCGGACAAATCCGAGGAAGAAGTAGTCCCTCTCCGTCAACAGAATTGGCCCAACCGCCTTCAAACATAATCATGCCCGGGCTGAGACTGAGGTGCCGGGTGATACCCGTAGGGCATTCCGGCTGCTCCAGAATACGAAGTCGAACCGTCGATGTTGCTCACCATCGGTTGCGCATGCTCGGAATCGTTGTTCGACTCGGACTGATTGGTTCCACGGCGCAAGGGCCTTGGGCTGCCGTCTTTGAAGAACAATGGAGTATCGCGACGAATATGGGTGAGGAGAAGCACAATCCCCCACGCGATGCAGAGCGTAGGAAGAAGCCATGGAGTGCTCAGATATCTATCCAACTGGTCCGAGTTGAGGTTGAGGAGGGCCGTGAGAGCCATTCCGAGCGCCAAAAGGAAGTAGATGATGGTACGGATGACATGCCACGGCTTCCAGGGAGTCACGCGGGCAACGACGGATAGCAGCACCATCAGCGCCAGACAAACACCAGCCGCCACATAGCCATACGTGAACTGAACATTACCAAGTGGTTAGCCTAAGGGGACGGCAGAGGTAAACTGCTGGGTATACCAAGGAAAAAAAAAACATACCACCAGGTTGTATCGGTCCCAGGTAGCTTGGTCAATCTGAGCTGAGAAATCAGCAGCCGACTGGTTGACCTCTTCGCCCTTTTCCCGCTGTTCTTTGACCGCTTCGGCCTCGAGATCGATTTCAAAGTTTGTAAAGACGCTATTCTCCATCGCCGTAACCAGGGCCTCAATGATCTTCGAGAAGAGGTCCGTGGTTTTGTCTGTCGGCAGCTCGTAGTTCTCGTCCGTCAAGGCGTCGGCCCATTTAGGCCAGAAGGAATTCGGAATGTCCGTGATATTGTCCAGAGCCTCCTGGAAGACGTATTGCGTATCGGAATACTTTGGAGGATATAGCTTGAAGAAACTGGCAATCTCGTCTGTCATGTTTTGCTGTACCAGCTGGCTGGTAGCACGAGGCAGCCTTGCCGGATCAAACACTATCCAGTTGGCTGCCAGGTGGTTAAACACATCGACCACCTTGGACCATTGGATGAATTGCGTGAATCCCTGCAAAAAGAGGACGAGGGCTAGGTGGAACGGGAAATGGAGCATGGTCCAGATCATCTGACGCACGGGTGGGAGATGCGACGCCTTCATCCAGTCGAAGTAGATCAAGAAGATCATGTAAGTCGTCGCAACGCCGGCAGTCAGAATGCCGATGGTGATGGCATCTAATCATCAGACCTCTGGGTTAGAACTCACTCGACACGACGACGACAACGAACCAAGCGAGATAAGAGCGACTTACCCCAAGAGTCAGGGGCATCGACGATGATCACCACCTTATCGGCTATGACAACAATGCTGTCGCCGAGGATGATGACACTCAGAAGAAACATGCGATTCATCAGGTGTGTCTTGGAAAGGCTCAGGACGGAATAGTGTATCGACAGGCCAAAGGTCAGGAGGGCCTCCAAGGCCCCAACGATATACCAAGTAACGAACACACTACTGTGGTGGGTGTTGGTGAAGCGGAAAGTGACGCCGAGATAGATCATGGCAGCGACGAAGTGGATGGACATTTGCAGGTAGAATGCCAAGTGGACTTTCTTGAACTTCCTAACGTGCCAAAGGATACTGCCGTATTCGATGGTCAATCCTAGACGTGATGCCATCAGGATCAGAGCTAAGAAGCAGTGTGAGCATATTATTTCTGTCAGAGTAGGAGAGTTTGCTTTGCGTACACATTGCTCTCATCGTTGCTGCTTGCTGGTTACTCGGGTCGAACTTGGGAGCGACGACGGCGAAACCAACAAAGGCTCCAAGGTGGATAGCTCGAACAACTCGCTCTACGCCCTCCTGTTAGAACGGATCGCGGTTTCGTATAGTCAGAGGGGGAAGGAGCAAAAGAAGGCGAACCGAAAATGCTGTCCGTTACGAATCGAACATCATAGAGGCCGACAACAAGCCAAGTCATCCATAGCATACTGTATAACCCGGGTTAGAAGATCGATGAACATGCCGACCGAATCTCAATGCTCTCCAGAACTAACCAGAAGTATCCGATGTAAGATGCAACTCGCTCATGACTTGTTACTGACTGAGTCTTGGAGAAAACGGCGTAGTTGGCGGCAAAGAACAGGTCGGTGAACACTTCCAGCGTGCCGGCTTCTTCGTGCTACATGATGGAAAACTTCCATTAGACAAGCATGTCCGATCCGGAAAGAAATTGATGAAGGAATCATAACTCACCCTCGCGAACTCAATGGACTTGTCTGTGTAACGGTCTCCAAACTCGCTCAGATTGGGCATTTCCGCGCCTCTCTCAGAGCCCAGGACAACCGGACTCTTCATAAGCCGAAGCTTCTCACGAGAGGTGAGCTCGTGACTGTCTTTTCCCGTCATCTTGGCCAGCAATTGCGGTATTGACAAACACCAAACCGTCCTTCGCAGGAGAAAGGAAAGTGGAAAAAACAAACAGATGAGTTTGGAATGCCAAGAGCAAGCTTTGGTAATGGACGTGCCGGCTTATTGTTATTAATACCTTGCTACGACTGCCGGGATCGCACTCCCTCCTAACCACTCACTGGACCAGTTATCGCTCGCCATTGGTGACATGATCAGCCTTACCATGGACTTCGATTGGACTAGTACTGAGCGAAGCATAGCTATCCCAGTTTGGACATAACCTTGACCTCTAATCAAGGATCATCTGTTGCAAATGGCGGCCCCAAACTGCCGAAGGCCCTGCGAGAGCCTCATCTGTGAGACTACGGAGTTCTCCACACACTGACACTACGAAACTTCTTCAACAGTGCTCCCTGCCACAGGCTGGGTAATATGGGCCGTTCCCTTCCGGCAGCAGCTCGCCTGATGGAACCTTGCATGCAGTCAGCGCGTAGCCCGGGATAAAAATAGGCCCTGCAGCGATAGGTGTGACGCTAAAACCCAGGCCCTCCTGTGAACAGCTCACCATTTAAGTTCTATGAGACGCCCCATTGGTGCTGTTGAAAACACCACAGTTGGGCGAGAAGCAGGTCCAAGAGATCGGGGCTGTGTCCATGCGGCGATCCAATATAGGTAGATCAGAGGTGCTAGGCCAAAGCAGATAGCGAGAAACAAGTGGAAGGGACGGTCGTCTTGACAGTCCAATGCAGCGTCAAAGGTGGAAGCTATAGATCTGCTCATCCAGGGCCGGGATATACTCTGTTCTGGTTTGACTGTACCAGATATGCAAACCTGGAGGTCAGGTCTTGTTATTGAAAGCATTGATAACTACTGTAAGTATCTTGGCAATTTGGGTTCTATCGTTATTTGTTTCTTGATTGACTGAATATGCGGCTGCTTCAACCTCGTTGACGATGCAAAAATGCAAAAAGGTAGCATACCCCTGGTCAATTTTGGTGCAAGAGCACTAAAGTTGGGCAGGAAATTAGCCTCCGCCGTGTCAACTTTTGGGGGCCTCGCGAGTTATCACTAGTGCTGACTGGTGCTTGCACGAACCTGTGGCTGAGCCGCTTCTTCCCATGTTCGTGCTCGGGGGCGTCAACTCCAACTCTGTCCCCGTGTTCTTCGATGAAGGCCATTTGTTTGAACTCCTTGATGATGAGAAGAATTTCTTGGAAGGCATCAAATGGTCGTCTAGAGCTTGTATCGTAGCTTCTTGGTCATACAAGTCATAAGCAGGATGGTGTTTGCATTGCTCTTCGTTCTTGATGTTGTACACATGAGAAGATCGGATTGTCGTTGCATTGGGGCTGGAACCCAGAAGCTTGAGTAGGGGTTCAGCTAGGTAACACTTGTGGAGAGCTCCACTCAGCATCCAATTAGTACTTCAAAGTGAGGGACAAGCACCTGGGGACTGATTGTCTTGTTGAAGAAGAGTAACGAAGGATGTAAGGGCCGCAAAGAACAGACTCACGAGGAAAGGAGAGATGAGAAGCGACGCTCGGTGTGCCAGGAAGAGTTACAGAGTTCGGTAGTTGGAATGTTTTTTTGTCGTCCGCGCATGACACCTGTAGGAGGAATCAGGAGAAACCGCCTGCAAAAATAGCGGCGTCGCAGCTCATTTACCTTGCTCTAGATACAACTATAGTCGACCATGGTCAGAGTAAAGAGTCGATTTGTAACGAAGATTCAGATTGACACATCTTGGAACTACATACAGTATTGGCTGGCATTTCGGCTTGAAACCGTGCATGTGCGTGCATTGGCCCAAGGAACAAGGCCGTTGCCGCTTCCATGGAACGGCAACAGGGCAGCAATTCCACCAATCGCTTCATCCAGGTGGAGATTGGGTGTCAGCACGTCGTATCAACGGCTGATGATCAACACCATCTGGCGGCATCGTCTGCTGAACAGATGTAAACGATTATTAATCTTGAGCGCAAGTATGATCTGCTGGTTCACTCGTACGCATGGCGGGATACCATTGCGTGTTGCTCTGCGGCGGTAGGCCCGCGACGAGGAATGGCGAGTCTGTGACAACGAGTCCGGAGGCCCTCTTCTCCGAAAACTTGGACTGAAAGTCCACTTCCACAAGTCGAGCTTCATATATGGCTCATGCCAAGTCCGTTCTCATGCTGATTGTCATGCATCAGTCGCCAGTAAGCAGCTCTTAACTTCACCCTGTCAATAACTCATCAGAGAATGGGTATGGAGTTGTCACTCTACTGCAATAGCAAATTCGCTGACAAGTATAAGTTGCCATCTTCATTCTTGATCTTCAGAGGCACATGTTATTCGACAATACTGAGCCCCTTGAAGGAATGTTCCTTGCGGACTCGCGAGACAGGCACGGATTTAACATGAATCTGCTATGCTGCATCTGGATGAGGATGAAGCTCTAGCGGGTTTGATTCTACTGGAAAGGGGTATATTCAGCGAGTGTCGAGATTTCAGGGTAGAGTGAAACAGTCCGTCGCAGCAGGCGTGCCATTGACCTAAAATTCTGGTCGGCATTCTCTACACCATCAGAAAGTCTCTTATTTTCTCATTTCAGAGCAAATTGAAGGCAGCCTAACTGTTGATGTTGCCCTCCATAGCCACCGGAGCCGCTGAGGGGTGTTACGCTACAACATGGCCAGCCAGTAAGCTCTTCAGTAGACCACCTCTTCCAGATGCCTTTGTCTGGGCTTTCCAATCTTTCTTGATGGTATTCAGGCAGATGGTGCCGAAAGTCCGTGGGGTTAATGCTCTTCAATCCAGCAGCATATTGTGTTATAGTGAATCGTCTGCTCCCTGTTGCGTGCGGTTTCCCCTGGACAGTTATTCCAACTATTGCAGAAGCAAAAGCCGCGTAGTCGTCTAATAAAAATCTTCTTCTCTTTCTGCCTCTTCAATTTGGGCAGCCCATGTCAGACCTAGATTCACCCTGGCATCCTGATAAAAATGGAAACCTGCTGTGGTATGTTCAATCAAGTGCTTTAGAAGCGCTTGTAGTCTCAAAGTTTATCAAGGATTGACTGGGAGAGAATGCTTGGCCCGGAAAAGTGAGATCTCCTTTTACGCACAATCGGCAAGATATGATACGACTAGTCCAGGTGAAAGTTATCCTGCGGCTGGGCGACTTGTTTCTGCTTCTCATCCTTTTGCACTGTAAAGAATTCAGTAGGTTATGTTCCCTCTTCTGACAATGTGCCAATGTTCTGTCACTACATTCTATAGTTCCAATAAGGGAAAACAACAGAAAAAGGCCTCTAAGTTTGGATAGGGACTTTGAGATGCCGTAGAGGCCAGTCAACTAATTTACTGGGCATACGAAGCTCAAGTTAATCTCATGTTATGGCTCATGAAAGGCTTAACAGCTGTTTGTAAGCTCACGACCCGCCTATTGCCACTTCTACTGATTTATATGATGGAAATAAGCTTACATACGAGTATAGCCCGTACCCTAGTATTGTTGCTTATCTGGGAGAATGATATGAGCTTACAATATTCTCAACAAAACTCGACGACCTCTCCTTTTGTAACTTGCTCCACGCTATACGAGTGCCACTGTGAGTTCCAATTCAAATGTTACACTTTGTCCTCACTCTGGTCCAGCAAGAATCCCACTCGAAAACTGCCAGTTCGAAATGGGGAAATGTGAGGTGTCAAGAGACTAGCGCCAGGCTATCAGTCTATGAACCAAGATAATCTTGGATATAGGGTCCTGCTTTGAAGACACACTCTGGGATCATACCCTCTGCACAAAGTCTATATCGTATGAGTAAGTGTATATATCAGTGGATGGCTTACGGAAGCCTGAATCGGAGACTTCGAAGTGTATTGTAATAAGATATATAAGTCATATACAGATATATTAGACGTACGAGTTCAGAGACTTACCATTCAATAAGCTGATGCGCACTCGTACATGGGTCTTCAAGTCCTCTGACAAGCGAAAACCAGAAGAAATGGCACAGGCGGGGAGATCGGGCTCCGAGAAGTGCAGCCAAACGTGACATACAATTTGTCAATACTGACAGTAAGCTTCAGGGACTCTGCCTTTTACCATGTGATTACCGCTATTCTGACTCCTTACTTGTATAGGGCTCTGACGTTGTGATGCCCTCTCAGTATGCGCTGCCTTAAAGAGCAAACTATCAAACGCGGATTATTCGCTCGCATCTTGACACCGCACACGATTACTCCAAGATGCCTTTCTCGACTTAGCGACATCGCATAAGATGGAGCGCGACTCCAGCTTCCTCGGGTTGTATATGCATTGAGACGGACAGAATTCGAATGTCGCGTACTATGAAGATAGGTAAAATTCCGTGAACCTCATCCTCATCAGCCATGTGTCTCGTTGAACGCCATTGCTTGAGCGACATGGCATCAATTTTGCAAGTGGCGGTGGACGTGGGTTCTCTCTGTTGATTTAATGAGCCAGGCTTTTCGCAGTAAAGTTCTCATATTCCAATATTCTTGCCCCTGAAGGTGAACAAACTGAGGTGAATAGGTATAGAATGGCTACTCCTTAGTTTCTGATGTAACTCCGAGTTTCTGACAGTAGAGGATCTTAACGGTATGATACCTGCATGTATCACACGACGCACCGCTCGATAGAACACGGATTATTCCGACGCGGTACCCTTTTCGGTTGCCCGCCAGGATCCCCTGCCCTGTAATGACCTGTCCATGCAAACGTCAGCAGCATTCGGGGAGAGAGCCTGAAACGAAGGAAATACTTGCACCATGAGGTGCAGTATATGGCACATTGCGGCGACTTGGCAAACAAAAGTGCTGAGAGATAACCGACATGCTTAGGACATCCTCTGCACCAGACCAAGAAGGGGATTGCCTTGCGGCTGTTGACCCGGTTAGTAGCGGGCTATTCCATTGGATGCGCCGCCCGCACTACATTAATAACCATCCGTTAACCAATAGGCTTTGATTTGCAGCCTACTGAACAGCTAAAGGGACATGGCGAAATGAGTCCATGTCAGCGAGGCCTCGACACGAGGAGTCGTATGAAGTCTCACAAAGTCAGAAGTCTTGTATAATCTGTCATGATGAATCAATAGCACAACTGTCACTTGCGTGGTTGTCAGTAATGGCATGCGAATAGCGGCTGAACGGCTGGAAACCTAATATTGGATGTTGTCCTGCAAAGGTCCGGACAATCATATGCCGAGTTGCCGGAGGTGCCACTGAAAACGATCCAGTGCGTTTTGATCGATTATCTAGACCTATGTTCGGAATGTGTGTGTATATGTTGAAGTTGCATACAAAGTACTACGGAAAAATCACAAGTGCTTCTACTCTTGCCACGTTTCTTATCATCTGAATGTGTCGAATTGTTAAGACAATTCTTAACACCCACCCTTGTCTGTTCAGGTTGTAAAAAGCGCCGATGAGATGCCTAACAAGTGTGGTGAATGCTAGCTATTCTGCTCCACCCATAGCTGAACTAGGGAGAAAATAGGTAGTGAGTTTACTGCCCGTAGAATCATCCTCGTCAACTGCTACAAGGGCTATGGATTTCGGTCAGCCCCCTTAAGATACAAGGGATCTTTTGTAAGGAGGATGATGGAGACTGTATTTTGACCGCTTGGTCGAATGACAAAAGAAATACTTTGTATTTTATCAAAACTACCAGTTATTGGACTAGGCTTCAAAGCAACGGACAAGTTTAGAGAATCTAATACCGTCATGCTTTCGTTGCGTCCAGTTGCCAAAGCTCAATCTGTGACTTGACTTGACAATCATGCTGTGTATACTAGCCTTTAAACCTACCTTTGATCCACTTGTACCTGGTCGTCAATCGTTTCTAGGGCTTACGCCTTCACACATCCAGGCGGGACGGCCCAGGAACAGATGCCGTTGTGGATCGTCATCTCGAATCACTACCTGATTGACAATGTCTTAAACTAGGAGCGGTATTGATGGCAACTTATTTTTTTTTCCGGGCAGCGTGCCTGTTCTTCCGTCAACCACATCGAGAGCTGAGCTCAAGTCCACAGAACCAGTCTCTCCTGAGCACGGCATCATTTCGGTACTTACTTGTGCTGGTTAGGATTGAGCCTCTAGTGCTCAAGTGAGAAGAACGAGATGGACATATGATCGATACCCAACATGCTCTTCGAATATGGAGAGTGCTCTTCTTGATGCTACCGAAGTGAAGCCCGTCGTAGCCCAAGGTGGGTAGACGGGGAATCGAAGCCGAAATCCATGTCTGTATGCGATGACTCGTCAGGAGAGCCTTGCTGGCGAGTTCCCCATACTTGTCTAGACGAGAGTCATCCGGGCAAGAAAAAGCCGAAGGGACCCCCTTCCTCGAAAGCAGGAGTTGTATATAATGTGCTGTAGATCTCGACCATCTTCGGACCAAGGAGCCAGCAGCAGTGCCAGACACAGATCCCAAGCACCGTTTTCTCGAGTCCTTAAGCAAGATGCATCTGTCTTCGACGATCCTCATGGCTGCGGCCGGTGCAGCGGCCCAGTCGACGTTCGACCTGTCCGATCTCCCTGCCTTCATCAAATCAAGCTCGAGCACCAACTGGCCAACCCTCCTCAACATTGGCCAGCAGATCTGGAACGACCCCGAGGTTGGTCTGAACGAGACTCACGCTCACGACCGCATCGTCAAGTACTTTTCCTCAGTCGGAGGGTGGACGGTCTCCCCATCGGCCTACCCGGGCCTGCCCACGGCTTTCAAGGCCGAGTTCGACAACCGGCCCTCAGGATTTACCGGTGATCTGCCCACTGTGGGCTTCCTGGCCGAGTATGACGCGCTGGTGGGCATCGGCCATGCCTGTGGCCATAACCTCATTGCCCTCAACGGCATGTCAGCAGCCAAGTTTGCCAGCGAGGCACTGGCGCACTACGGCATTCCAGGGCGTATCATCGTCATTGGTACCCCCGATGAAGAGAATGCGGCGGGCAAGTTTAAGCTCAACAACCTGGGCGCCTTCAACGGCTCGGACGTTTGGCTCATGGCCCATCCGACTGTGACGAGCGCCATCCAGCCCATGAACGCCCGCCTCAACTACTTTGCGCGCTTTGTCGGCGGCACGCACTCGGAGGCCGTTTCAAAGGCATACGATGCCCTGGACATCGTGCAGAACCTGTCCGGCCTTCCGGGAACCAGCTCCAGCGCCGTGGGCATCGAGAACGTTGGTGTCTATGCAACCAACATCGTGCAAAGCATCATCAAACTCGGCGTCGCTGGCCTGAGCCTCGACACTGTCAACAGCACCGTGTCCGGCATCCTCGATTCGACGTATCCCAATGTCACCTTTTCAGCGGCGACTGATGCCGATGGTGTTGCCCTGACGATTCTTGGACCTGGCGGACACGCTTCAGAAGCCACAAAGAGCCCGCTGACGCTCTCTGTCAACACCTATAACGCCCTCAAGAACTCCTCTGGCGTATCGTTCTACCTCCCAGGAAACACGTCCGTCACCGAGCTCGACATCACCATCGACTTCCGCACTCGCTACACGGCTGACCTGAACTCCGTGGCCAACTTTGCCAGTGCTGCTCTGGGTACTCTGCCCGCCGGCATCTCTCACGACGTCCAGTATCCCTCCCTGGAAGTAACTCCGTTCCTCGGCCAGGCCTTCATCGATATCGTCGGCACCCCCGACTACGGCCTGGCCAACTTTCCCGCCACCACTCTTGCTCCCGCCTCGACTGATGCCTCGTGGGTGCAAGATCCTGTGCTCGACCCCGTCACTCACGAGTTGAAGAGTGTGGCTAAGGCAGTCCTTCACGCAAACTACGGCATCTGCACGAACCCTTCGGGCGCGGGCTGTCCTTTTAACCACGAGCCACTGTTCAAGGGCCTTGCAAACACCGACTTTGCGTATCAGCAGACGGAAATTGTGGCCAGAGCAGAGGCTCAACTTGCGGTGGAGCTGTTGGCAGACCCATCCCAGATGGCCCAGGCGGTTGCCATTGTTTTGAAATAGAATGAGAGAGATGCGATTCGTGCTGCGAGTGCGAAGTATGATGATGACGAGATGTACTTATAATGTAGAGGGATGAGCTTAGATGAATAAAGACTCAACAGAATTGTGATACCCGGTCATTGCTTCGTGCCGTGGGATGGGTTCAACCTGAAAACATATGCGGTTGCCGTGTATTGCTCGTACACATGGATCATGCTGCTGATAGGCTGTACAAGCTATCATCGACTGACATTTATCGACGTAGATGGTATTTCTGAATCGGGGGCTACAGGCGGGATACTCATTGCACTTATCTATGCATGAGGAGGATAGGGCCAAGTGGTGGCGCTCAACTTCTCTATTGAACCGCCCTCTAGCGAGGCCTCAATGTAATTAAGCGTGTGATCTCAATCATCGCATGTGAACATTTGGCACCCTAGCAATAAAGGCTGGAGCCGTCCACGTCTGTCTCACGCTCAGTTTTGGACAGCCATCACATTCTCCCTCTCCCTCTCTTTGGTTATGTTCTCGTGGGCAGTTCTACCTTAGGCTTCCATCCACCCGATCTCTCACAAATCACAAAATTCTTCATGCAGCTGTGAATGTTCTAGCGTGACGGGTCATACAGGCGGAAGGCGACCTGCCGGGGAACGACACGTTGCAGCGGTGTGGGTGCTTGGCCTTTTGCTGCTGGTCTGGCGAGAAGTTTTGTCATTATACGAAGGGAAGGATGAAGGCTTTACTCTTCCGGGAACTCAAAAGATGAGCTGAGGGAAATAGTCAAGACATTGTTTGTTTGCTTTGTTTGTGACATAAACTTGCAATTGTCTGTTCGTGATGGCTTCAAACCTAAGCGCCTCGTTCGGCCAGCAATGGCTGCCTCCCGCCCCCTACAGACTGCTGTTCGCCAAACGACCCGACGAAAAGAAGGTCCATATCTGCATTCGAAGCACCTCGATGCATGGCCGCGGGACGGGAAGACCAGCATCCGCCTAGCTTCGCTCTTGTTTTTTACCCTTTCTTCAACGCTACGGAGGAGCCTCCGTCGGCGATGCTCCCGCGCATAGATACGGAGTAGGGTGGACAGCCAAATGTCGCTCATCATAACTCATCTTCCCTGTCCCTGTCCCTTACGAGCTGCACACAGCTGCTAGAGCCAACAGCTTTTCTGCTCTTCTCTGCTTCTTCTCCACCCTCCGGATGTCATCCTCTTCTCCCCCCCTCGTTTCTCCACGCCGATCCCACCCTCAGGCGTTCTTGAATCATCTTCATCGCCCGTCTTTCATGCGGCCTGGCCCTCTTTTCATGCTTCTCTGCTCCTCCCGGTTGGCTCGCTGATGTCGCACATACACACGACACTTGCACTTACACACGACATACGGCACACTCGTACTTGTTACAACAGCGATGAACAACCGACTGTTGGCCGGCTTGATCGGGTAAATGGCAGTTTTCTTGCAAGTTGTCTTACCCGCTCGCTTGGCGACTGCGCCGAGGCCAAGGCGGTGGAAACTCGACACCGTCGCTGTCTGTTGTAGCGACCAGCAAGAGATCGAAGCGACGCATGATCGCGTATGAGTAACTGCATACCTATGTATGCTTACGCGACTAGGTATCTTACCATCTGCATGTGAGAACGGACTGCATACGATATATACATACAATCACTGCGTGGAGACATATTGCATACCGCGCACCTGCACTTCACACAACCGGGGGGTCTATTGGTTGAAATGCCGAGCTGGCTGATGGCTTTTTGCTCTAGAATATTTATACGGAGCATGTCAGTTACTACGCATTCGTACGCATCGCTGCTTTCGATTAATACCTATCGTTCGCTAACGGTCCGGCTCAGTCATTCTGTTTCCCGCCATATCCCTGCTTAATCAATCTCGCAGCTGAAATCGAAGCTACCAAAGGAGGAACGAAAGTATCACACAACACACAGGGCGCAATCCAGGAAAGAAAGAGAGGCAGAAGACAACGGAGAAAATTCAGCAAGATAGCACCGCGTTGCTCACTTTTACTGTCTACGGTAATCGAAATGGTGGACAAGACACCCGGACGAAGCGCATCAGGCGCGGCTGGCGAAAGCAGCCAACAACAAGAACCAAACTCGGAAGGCATTCTCCCAGCTGGTCACTGGCAAGAGGTTTGTGGTCTCCCATCCAAGATCTGCGCAGATGGATCACATGCTCTTTTGTGCCAGGCAAGGAATAATCAGTGCGAACTAGGTTGCACAGAGACGAGACGACGGGCCGGAGGACGATGTAGACGATGACGACGATTCCGCGCTTGGTTCGGATGCCGGTAGCTCGACAGCCTCGATTACGTCTAGTATCTTGCAGTATCGAGAGATTCACGGCCGGAGATTTCATGGCGAGACAGGCAACGTGCAGTATTGGTAGGTATCCCCATCTACGTATAGCTGGTCAAGTCTGTCTTCGAGGGACTCTGGCGCCGGGGGCTGTTGCTGACTCAGGACAATGAACACAGGCAGTCCAACGACGAGGCGGCAAGCGAATCCCTAGACATGAAGTACGCCGTGTTTTGGCGACGATGAAGCAATAAAAGGAATGATCGAAAGAATCGCTAACTGGTATTGCGTCGTCACAGTCATCACGTTCTTTCTATGGCCTTGGGAGACAAACTCTTCATGGCTCCGTTGAAGAAGGAAGATGTCAAAGTGCATAAACCTCTCCAGCATCTGAAGGCGCATTGCGGGACAAATTGAAGCTAACACTCGATAAATCGGAGTAGAAAGCTCTAGATATAGGCACCGGTACAGGTGGGTACCATATTTGCGTTTGTGAGGGTTGAATCTGTCTAACTGACTTGACCCCTTCTGCTCTAGGGATATGGGCTATGTGAGTATTTACGACTTCGCTTGATCTGAGAGAAAAGGCAACATCCTGATGCTGGAAACAGTGATTTCGCCGACGAATATCCCGACGCTCAGGTAATTGGCACGGATATTTCACCCATTCAGCCAACATGGGTTCCCCCCAACCTGCAGTTGTGAGTCGACACCGGCAACTCTGCCACAGCCTTCGAGCACTCCTTTGACGTCTCCTCGATAAAATGCTGCTATATCTAACCTGCATATCTAGCGAGATTGAAGACTGCACGCAAGAATGGACGTTCCGTAACGAAGACTTTGACTACGTCCACATGCGCTGGCTTCTCGGCAGTATCCAGGATTGGGACGCTCTCCTACAACAAGCATACCGCGTCTTAAAGCCTGGGGGCTGGGTTGAAAGCCTAGAGACTTCAGCCATCGTGAGGAGTGACGACGGCACTGTCACAGAGACGTCTGCCTTGGGCCAATGGGGAAAGTTCTTCCTTAATGGTGGCAAGAAGATTGGAAGATCATTCACGGTGATTGAGGACGAGACGCAAAGAAAATCAATTGAGGCGGCTGGCTTTGTCGACATTCAGGAATTCAATTTCAAGGTAAGCTCGGACAATGCCACTTGCCAGGTCCAGCCCTAACAATATTGGAACTGTACAGATGCCGATAGGAGGTTGGCCCAAGGATCCCAAACTGAAGGAACTCGGACAATTCGCCCAGATGGTCCTCGAGAGAGATATTGAAGGCTACATCGTCTTCATGGCTAATACTCTTGGCTGGACGCGGGAAGAAATTCTGGTTTACATTGGCATGCTGCGACGGGAAGTCCGATCAAAGAACTTCCATGCATATTACAATCAAAAGGTGGTCTGGGCGAGAAAACCGCTGGATGGAGAGACAAAATGAAGCTCTTTTCGATTTGTTTATGAATCTTTTCATCCACTAATAGCAAGCATTTATGTTCCAACTAATAATCAGGTTTTCAAACCGTCTACTCGATAACGAAAACCGAGGCTTCTCCTCTGCTCTAGTCACCTTAACCGACGGACTGCTAGGTTGTCCAAGTTTTGCCATGTTTCATGCAGCAGTTTGTTTGCCCACTCCTGTCTCCTCTCTTTTACCGACAGTCGTTGATCGTACTTATTCGTCCAGCATTGACGTTGCAGATACATTTAACCGAAGATAACTAGGTACTGCCGTACGGGCGAGCAATTCGGAGGGATTGCGAAATTTTCTCATGCAGAACGAGTATCCTGCCGTACTGAGGATACTCTTTCAAAGCTCATTGGCAGACGATAACCCGTGACGATGTCCAGAACGGGGTTCTTTCGGGGGTTGACCAAAACGAAGCTCAATGCCGCGTTGACAGGTTCCACAGACGCTGCATCAGCGGCTGTTCAACCCCTTTTGGCATGCTTCTCTATCACGTGAATTTATAACATCAGCAACATGTACAAGGACTGCTCGTGCATATCAAGTTGTTGGTTGCTATTGCCTCGGAGTTACAGGCATACTTCATGCATCTCTTTAACACGTGGGGGTTCAGAGCATGGTTGGTGAACACGCCACCAGGATTAGATTCAAAGATTGCCCCAAAGATTGAGAATGGATGAGGCGGTTATGAAATTGGGGAGGAATGAGATGTGATGAGACGGCAGATTCGGGAACAAAGTGCGTTTTGCTTAATGACAGCCGGACGATAGAACACAAAGTCCACATCCAGCGGGCACATTGTGTTGCCCGATTGATCCATCTGAGACAAGCGGTCTGTTTCTTTTCTCGATTCGCTCCTGATACTTCTCTCCCTAGTTCTTCCGTACTGTCTCCCACCTAGACTGACATTGTCAGTTTTCTGAAGTGGGTCAAGACAATTGATCAAGCCGTTCTGCCGCTAGTTTCCGAAGCTGGACCAACAGCATGGACAAAACCCCAGACAGGGAACGATGTGAGGAGAATATGCACATGAATCATAGCCCATCGCTTTTGTTCATTTCACCCTCGAACCTCAATATCTACTGGTAGGGCCCTTAAAATGCCGAATCCGCCAAGTGATGTTGTTTGTCTCAGACTTGAGCCGACAACACTAGGTATGATAATTGCACTGCGATATGAAGTGTTCAGAGCCATCCGCCACTGAACGCATAGGGCGTAGCCCCCCACTAAACTTGTCAATCCAGGCATCGAAAAGAATTATGTCAGACATGCTTCGGTCATATATATTGCAGACATCTCAAGGCTGAGCCAACGGCTTGAGGAAGGCATCAAGAGGGCGACACTGTCTACGAAACCTTACGAAAGAGGAGATCCAGGATCAACACCAAAACCACGACAAGGGAAGATTAGCAGCCATGGGTTCTCAAGAGCCGGTCGGGACACACCTGACCTTTCACCATGACGGGAAACTGCTCACCCTCAAGACGGAGCTGGTCTCAATACGCCCTTTCGCAGCCCTGGAAGAGCAGAACCGTGCCATTTTCAAGGACGCCAGCGACGATGACTATGTCATCGTAACCAAAGAGACCATATTCCATCCGCAGGGCGGTGGCCAGCCATCAGACGAGGGCACAATCTCAACAGCCCCTTCAACAGACGCCCAGACTCAGTCGCCCATTGCCATCAACATCAGGGCAGCACGCATGGACGTTGTCAATGACGGCGTGGTGCTACATCTCGGTCGCTTTGAAGATCCCTCAATGGCAGAAAGGTTTCAGGCGGGAGATCTGGTTGAACAGAAGATTGACGCCGAGAAGCGCCTCCTCTATTCACGACTGCACACTGCGGGCCATGTTCTTGGCTCAGCCGTGAGGCATCTTTTGGAAAAGGAAATCGACGGCTTCGACGAGCTCAAGGCATCCCACTTTCCAGACAGCGCGGCATGCGAGTTCCGCGGACTGATTGAGGGCAAGTGGAAGCAGCCGATCCAGGACCGCGTCGACGAGTACATCCGCCGCTCAATGCCGGTAGAAATCGACTTTTGGACAGAAGACGACTTCCGACGCGAGGGACTGGAGCGCTTGATTCCGGACAAGAGCCTGTTGCCGCCTGGAGAGACCAAGTTCCGCGTCGTGCGGATTGTGGGAGCGGAGGTTTATCCCTGCGGAGGGACGCATGTTGACACGACGGATCTGTGCGGCGCGACGACGGTGAAGAAGATTGGGAGGAGCAAAGGCATTAGCCGGGTCAGTTACACGGTGGCTTGACGGGGGATTCAGGGGACCGATAGCGGACGAAGATAAAGCTATTGGCGATGTCGTCGTGCCGGTGGAGGATAAGATGTGGTAGATGATCGAGTATGCGCGCATTCCGATGCTGGAGTTAGTAGATGTAGATATATACAGGAGGGGGTTAGGGACGATGACCACCCCTGACATATTCCATATGGGAGATGAAAATTAGACAGATAGACCACAGCCCGCTGTCATCACCAGCAAATACGTCCAACGGTATCCATCTTTCCTGCTCCTGTGATGCAGGATGTGGCTTTGCGAAGCGCATCAGCCGATCTAAAAACAATCTCCGACCTCGCTCAGGGTGAGAAATAAGCATCCGATAAGGTGATGGCTTCAGCAGCTCCCGTTTTCCATCCGCGGATGCATAGGCGGAGGTAGTCAGCGCCATCAGTAAGGTTGCCTGATCCGGATAGCTGTCATCCAAAACGCCACAGCCGATTCGAAAACTTGTGAAACTTGAAGCTATTGCCAATACTCTGCTACGGCCACCGGAAGCTGGCGATAGATTGCCTACTTCTTACGGCGTAGCTGCGGGAAGCCACCGGGAACCTTGAAAGTTGGAGGTTGTGGCCCGCACTGTTTGAACAGACACTGAGTTCCACCAGCCTCTCCGCATCATCCCCGCATGAACTGAGATTCGACGTCAGGCCTGTACGAGCATAGAACAGGTGAAGTTACAAAGCATAATGGTGGAGATGCAAGAGACTACATTGATCTGACCTTCAACCCTTCTTGCAGCGCTACCACGGCCAAACACCATCATTCTGCGGACACCTCATCCCATGATATGCACCATGGCCAGCGAATTCCCCTTCATTCTATCTGACCCACGCCTCGGCGATCTGGACTGTCTTGTCGATGGTCAGTCTGTCACTGCAAAATCCGGCAAACGCTTCCATGTTCTCGACCCCGGCTCTGGGAAACCCTGGGCATCCTGTCCAGACTGTCGTCAAGAAGACGTGGAAGCCGCTGTTCAATCGTCACATCAAGCTTTCCAGACGTACTCCAAATGGACGCCTAGACAGCGAGCTCAGACGCTGCTGAAATGGCACCAGGAAATCATCGCTGCACGGGATGATCTGGCCAAGATCCTCGTATATGAGACGGGAAAGCCTCTTGCTGAGGCCTATGGCGAGATTGACTATGCAACGACCTTTACCTGGTGGTTTGTGGGCGAGGCAGAGCGCGTTCAGGGAGCTTCCATTGTCTCGGCGATCCCTGGCCGACGGGCAGTGACCATTAAGCAGCCGATTGGTGTTGCTGCTGCTCTCGTGCCATGGAATTTCCCAATAGCCCTGACTCTCAGAAAGGCCAGCGCCGCTCTTGCTGCTGGATGCACCATGGTCGTCAAGCCCTCGCCTGAGACTCCCATCACGGCGCTGTCCGTAGCACGTCTTGCATTAAAGGCGGGTTTTCCTCAAGGGGCACTCAACGTTCTGACGACAAGCCTCGAGGGTACACCCGAGCTAGCAGAGGCTCTCTGCTTGCACCCACTGGTGAAGAAAGTTACTTTTACCGGAAGCACCAGAGTCGGAAAGATCATCTCCAGTCTGTGTGCGAAGAACTTGAAGAAGTCAACAATGGAACTCGGAGGAAACTGTCCCTTTATCATTTTTGAAGACGCCAACCTGGGCCAGGCGCTTGATCAGTTGATGGCACTCAAGTGGCGACATGCAGGCCAGGCTTGTGTATCGTCTAACAGAGTGTATGTTCAGCGCGGCGTCTACGATGAATTTGTCGACCTTGTTGTTCGTGCCACATCGAAGCTCAAGATGGGCCACGGCATGGACGAGGGAACAACGCTGGGCCCGGTCACGACTCCCAGAAGCCTTGACAGGGCTGAGGACATGGCCAAGGATGCTCTCGCAAAGGGAGCAAAGCTGGTCCTTGGAACTGGCCTCAGAGATAACTCAAGTAGCGGAGGCTATTTTATGGCACCGACAATCTTGACAAATGTCACGGACGACATGCTCATGAGCCAGGACGAGATCTTTGCGCCTTTCCTCGGGCTTTCGGTCTTTGACACTGAACAGGAGGTTGTGCAGAGAGCGAACAACACGGCCATGGGCTTGACGAGCTATGCCTTTACGAAGAATGTAGACCGACTCTGGAGATTGTTTGAATCCCTGGAGGCAGGCATGATTGGCTTGGTAAGTGAGCTCTTGGTCGTAAAGATAGGAAATTTTGGCTAATAGCTTCTTTGTAGAACACTGGTAACAACTCCTCAGCAGAGGCGCCGTTTGGAGGCATAAAGGAGAGCGGCTCAGGCAAGGAGAGTGGCAAAGACGTGGCAATTGAGGAGTTTATGGTGACGAAGACTGGGACTTTCACCATTGAAGGATTGTGAACTTCAGGAGCAGTAACAAATTCCTAGATTGCTACGCCTCTCGTGCATCATCTGAGAAACAATTGATTTCACTTCCTTTTGGCGAACTCTGATCTCACGATTTCCGCAATATGTTAAGTTACAGCCACTGCCGCCATCATTAAGAATATCTTTGGATATGTATTCATGTAGGCTCTCAGATCTATAAAGAAATCGTACGACTACTTGGTGATCATCACACGCATCTTCCACCATCCACCTCAAGATTCACTCCTGTAATGAATGATGCCTCGTCGCTAGCGAGATAACAACAGGCATTGGCAATATCAGCCGGCGTCGATGGCCGACCAAGCGGGACCGTAGACACAAAGGTCGAGATATCTGTTGATCCTAGGAAGAGGTTGGTCCTATCATACGTAGTTAGCACAAGGACTGGTTAAAACGAAGCACAATTACTGACATTCCCGTGATGCCAACCACTGGGGAAACCGCGTTGAACCGAATCTGCTTGGGGCCGTATTCAGAGGCCAACGCCTTGGTAGCCGTGATAGCAGCTCCCTTGGAGGCGCTGTACCATGCCAAGCCTCCTCGGGGTCGAATGCCAGCCGTTGAAGCAATCTGAATAAAGCTGCCAGGGCGATTCTCCTTGAGAAAGTACGGCACAAGGATGTTTGTCGAAAAGTAGATTGACTTGACATTGACATTCATCACCATGTCAAACTCCTGTTCTATCACGCCCTCTGTCGCCTTGTTGGAGTACGAAGCTCCAGCATTATTGACAACAATATCCAATTGTCCGTACTCCTTGAGAGCTAGAGCAAGTATAGCTTCCCAGTCGCTCCTCTTAGTGACGTCGGTACGTATGAAGATGCCGTTGAGCTCAGAGGCAGCTTGCTGGCCGGCCTCTTGTGAGAGGTCTGCGACAATGACTTTTGCTCCTTCTTGGGCGAATTTGGTGGCGATGCCTTTACCAAAGCCGGATGCGGCGCCGGTGATGACGGCGACTTTGCCCTCGAGGCGGTTTGATGGCATCTTGAAGGAGTGAAGTAGATAGGTATCAAAGTGTGAGTTGGAAGTAATGAAGATAACCTAGTTGCTACATCAAAGATAGTGAGGGCCGTAGCTGCAAGAATTGGACCCTTTTGTCTGATATCATGTGTGACAGTCAACCCCTCTCCTCCCCATCACACCTCGAATTGGTTTCATCAACAAGAAAGAAACATCCAAACTGTATACAGTGCGGCATCTGTCCAGCTATTTTAGATCCGTCAACTAAACGTATTAGTGCCGGGGCTCTTTTTCTTCAGCCAAGGAGATCGGCCGTGTGGGGGAAGTCTGTAAAGGGCGTCTGTACAATATTGCCTGCTACGGGAATAAGTCGCGGGGAGTTTGTGCGGGGAGATGCTACTAGTACTAAGGTAAGTTGTGGTAGAGAATCGGGACATCAGGAGGAGTGATTCATGGGTAATGGCCCGAGGGTAATTTCCAAGAAAATACGAGTCATCACAGGAACCACGACGACTTGTCTCGGGACGGGAGGCTGAAGCTTCGGTCAATCTTCTGAAGCCGGTTTCGGACCCGGAGAACGAGCCCTGAGCTAGTTAAGCAGCTGGAGAGCGAACACGAGCAGCACTGGTTGTAAGACGGCCAGTATCTTACCAGGGCAAAACACCATCACCACCACCAAAAGAATAGACAGAGTCTTGCTACTTGTGTTTTACCTCTCTTACCAGCATCAAGTCCAAGTGTCTGCAATATGGCTCAAACTTTCCACATCCTCATTCTCCCAGGCGACCACGTTGGCCCTGAGGTCATGGCTGAAGCCCTTAAGATCCTCAACGTTGTGGAAGAATGTCGCCCCAACCTCAAATTTGAGCGCACCTTTGACCTCGTTGGCGGCAGTAGCATCGATAAGCATGGCGTGCCCGTCACGGAAGAAGTTCTCGACAAGGCTAGCAAGGCAGACGCGGTTTTGTTTGGAAGCGTGGGAGGGCCAGAGTGGGCAGATGCTTCTCCCAACCCAGAGGCTGGCATTCTGGGGCTTCGGCAGAGACTGGATGCATTTGCCAATCTGAGGCCGTGCGAGATCCTCGTGCCGTCCCTGTTGGATGCGTCCCCCCTCAAGCCGGAGATTGTCAAGGGCACCAAGTTTATCGTCGTCAGAGAAAACTGTGGCGGTGCTTACTTTGGAGAAAAAGTCGAGAAGCTCGAGGTTGCTTCCGATCTCTGGGTCTACAAGCCTGACGAGGTTGAGCGTTGCGCTCGAGTCTCAGCAGCAGTGGCTCGAATCCTGGGCCGAAACGGGGACGGCAAAGGCGGCGGTGGTCCGGCCATTGTATGGAGCGCCGACAAGGCGAATGTTCTCGCCAGCGGCAGACTGTGGCGAAGAGTCACCCAGAACACCTTCACCAGGGAATTTCCCGACATTGAGCTTCGGCATCAGCTCGCTGACAGCATGGCGATGCTCATGGTCAAGAACCCGCGCGGCTTCAACGGCGTGATACACACGGACAACACCTTTGGCGATATCCTCTCTGACATCTCCGGCGGCATCGTAGGCAGTTTGGGGACGTTGCCGAGCGCGAGCATCTCGGGCATCCCCGGCCAGGGTCGCTGCAACGGGATCTACGAGCCAGTGCACGGGAGCGCGCCTGATATCGCGGGAAAGGGCATTGTGAATCCTGTCGCGCAGATTCTAAGTCTGGCGATGCTGCTGCGGTACTCGTGCGTGCTTGTTGACGAAGCTGCAGCCATTGAAAAGGCGGTTGAGACGGTGTTGGACTCGAAGGAGGCGGGAGGGCTTGGTATCCGGACGCGGGACATGGGAGGGGAGGCTGGGACAAAGGAGGTCGGCGATGCTATTTCCGTAGAGCTTCGGCGGCTTCTGCAAGCGAGCTAAAGGATTCAAACGAATCATGCAGAGGATAGAAATGACATGTCACGAGTGTTACCTCCGGACAGCGTAGTTCAGATTGCTTTGCGCCTGCATGTGTGCTCAGAGGAACGCGATGGCCTCATATCATTGGGCTACCAAGCAGATGCTTTATGTTCGAGGTGGTATCGAGAATTCGGAGGTGTGCACCCGGCTGCAATCTGATTGCATGACCCCAGCACAGCTCGAAGATATGGATTAGGAGAGTGTGATGAGGTGATTGCATGACATGAAGATGCATGGGATTGCTCGAATCAATATGAGAACAATAAACAACTAGGTACTTAGGTATGAGAATTACAGTTATTGAACCATGCACGTTTTCCACTACTCTTTGCCCTCCACCACAATGCTCAGACTGCCATTGACCCCCTCAATGTCACGCATCTTCTTGTTACGGCGGTCCGTGTATTGCAGAATGACTGTCCAGATTGCAAGGGCAATGCTGCAGGCAATCATAGCCCACATACCACGCTGCAGAGTCACAAGTCAACCAACACATCCTTGATCATAAATAGATGCGACAGTAAGGAGGGGAAAGAGATGCAAGAAGAACTCACGTTAAACCATGGTGCTTCGGAGGCTCCGTAGAAGATGATGCTCCACCACGCATTCACGGCATTGTTGCCCAGGTTCATGCCGGCCAAGACAACAGCCCGGAAGACGTGCTCTTCATGTCTCATGGAGTCGTTGCACCAGGCAAAGAAGGTGGCTTGACACGCATAGACCGATCCGGCGATGTAGTATGCTGCCATGACAACGGTGGTCGACTGGGAGCTGGTTGGATGCTGAGAGGCCACGAGGATCATGATGGACGTGGCAATACCAACGATTCCGATCCAGTAGCCGACAAGATACCGCTTGCCGTTGAGAAAATCGGTCAGTGTGGCCCAGAAAAGCGTAGAGACAATGCCAACGGCGGGAACGCCAGTCGGGTAGTTGTTGAGCTGAGAGACTGTGTACTTGTGTGTGGGATGGCTCTTGAGATAGAGGGCAAGCAAGGAGTTGGATGAGAAGGACTCTGTCTCGCCAGCGATGACCCAGAGCATGACGAACCCCCACCAGTACCACGAAGTGAGCACCTTCTTAAGGAAGCGGAGCGTGATGGGCGAGTGTTCCTCAACGACAGGCACACGAATAACAGCCAGGCGCTTCTCGTCCTCCGTCAGATAGAAGGCGGAAGTGTTCCGAGGGGTGTCTGGGAAGAAGAAGAAGCCGTATGCCGCAACAGGAATCGTCAGTAGGCCATCAATGATGAAGAGCCATCGCCATCCCGCCAGGCCGCTGCGGCCGTTGAGGCTCGAATGAATGCCCGTCTGGATGAAGCCGCCAATCATGCTGCCGGCAAGGCCAGACGCCGTGAAGATGCCGCTGCGCTTACCCAGCTCGCGCTCGGTATACCAAGCGCCGAGGATGTAGTGCGTGCCGACAAATGTCGACGCCTCGAAGATGCCCTGGAAGAAGCGGATGGCCATGATGGATTGCGGGCTGTGGACAGAGGCGGTGACCATGGTCAGGCCGCCCCAGAGGAGCATCATGGAGGGGAACCATATGCGCGGCTTGACATAGTAGAGAGAGAGGTTGGAGGGGATCTGGCCGAGAACGTAGCTGTTGGTACACTTCGAGGTCAGACAATTGTCTACTATGGGACAAACCAAGGCCCAATAATGAGAGAGTCTCTTACCCAACTGTGAAGCAAGTGTTGATGACATTGAGCTGATTGCCAACAAATCCCAAGTCCTCTCTCATGCCAGAGACATAGGCATTGGCGAGGTTGGAACGGTCCAGCTGGTGACTCAGTCAGCAACTCGAGACATAGAGAGACGGCAGAAGGACTGCTGGTCACGTACATAGTTGATAAAGTAGCTCAGACAGCAGAAAGTCAAGATGAAAAAGTCAATCTTGCGTATAAGCGTAGCCTCGCCAGGCTGATACTCCGTATGGAGGTAATCGCGAACGCGTTGACTCAGCATCTTGTGCTGCCAAGGTGAGAGGTCGTGTTTCCCTTTGGAGAGACGCGGCTGTATGGGGGAAAAAAATCTTTGTCTTACTCTCGCCAATGAGGGCTATGGAACAAAAACACACCCTCGCAGAAGATTTGCCTTGGCGGTGAATCACCTCAGGGGAAATAAAGAAGGGTGTTTGCTGCATCTTTATGATCCTTCAAAGATGCATCAACCGGCTCCTCCGTCGGAAAATCGCTGCCCGTCTAGCAAAGAATCCCCAAATTCGGCCGCTAAGGAAACGATTGCCAACCCCATGATGTTCCACGGGGAGGAATAGCGGCAATGACACGAAGGGCAAAGGTAAAAAGCTTGGACTGTGCGAATATCCTAGTGGCAAGATAAGCCCGGTGGCCTCTCTTCGTTATCTCCAAGCTCTAGTTTAGCAACCTGGGCAGTACGATAGCCAGGTTTCCAGCTACTCAGTGCCAAGTTGAACTTTCCTCATGGTCGTTCAGGCCCGGAGCTTCGCGCCCTTCCGACATCCTGTTGCGTGAAGTGGTGACGGAGCTGGAATCTGGAGTCGCGGAGGGCGCCAGATAACACCCTTTCTGCCGGGAAAGGCTTGGCTGCTAGAACAGGCTCGAGGGTCTCCAATGGTTCCGGAACTAACAAGTTCGCCAGCTTCACAATATCTGCTTGTGGTATGGCATGGAATCTAGCTATCTAGCGTTGATTCATCCAGCCATTTCCTTTGGCCTTCGTGGGCAGCGCATACGGCAGTACCTTAGCTTCTTGAAGCCTGGAAACGATAGCACTAGCAGCCGCGTCTGCTGGTGGTCTTAAGCCACTTACTGGGCGTTTATCAGCCAGTCACCGGGCCGGCGAGGTCATGGCAAAACGTGGGGAAGCACAAGGCGGCGAACAGTCCCCTCTTTGGAAAGGCAACAGAATACGAAAAGCTGGGGTAGCTAGGTAGGTAAGGTAGTTCGTTACCTACCTAGTCTATGGGGGGCCAAAGACTCTTATACACAAGGTCAAGGTCCGTTGAGTTATCTTTCTTCCTCAACTATGGACCACATTCGGCATGTCTTCCTCCTGTTAAGTAGTATTTCCCCCCCAACATGCCTTCCCGTGTAATAGCACTAGGCCTACTAGAGTCTTCCCGGGCAATTAATAACCAGAGTCGTACTCGGCCTATAGAGCTGCGATAACGAGCACTGCAACGAGAGGAGAAAAAGAAACCCCCCGCATACGGCTGAACCAACCCGAAATCCTTCTCCCTCGCCTACATACATAGGATACCTGGCTAATACAAGCCCTTTTATCCGCACCAGGAGACACATCAACGTCTGCTAAACTAAACCAAACTCTCATTCCACCCCCTGATCTCTCTCCTTCTCTTCTCTTTTCCACACTTATTCCTTTCTTTGCCACCTATCTTTCCCCCTTTCCGCCCTCCCACCCTTGCCTTTGCCTCTGCCCGATTTGGCAGGTTATCAAATCGACGCACGCAAGCAGGCTCCTGGGGATAACATGGCCTCCAATGCCAACGCTAGCAACACCAAGGACGGGGCTCCTCCTCATCACAACCAGCTGCAGCAGCAGCGCAGCAAGCCGGTGGGAAAGCCGCGTGGCATGCGCCGGGATCGGGACTGTCGCAGCTGCAAGCTAAGGGACATCAAGTGCGATCTGAACAGACCTTCGTGCGGAGAAGTGGGTAGGCCCTCATCCTTGCTGTGTAAATGCCGATTCTCTCTTGCGAGTTGTCAAACCTAGCTCTTCTCCTCCCAAGCCGTCTTGTCATGGCCCGCTCTCCGAGCCTCCCATGTTGCTCCCATGTCCTCATGCTTCTTTGCCCCCATCTCACATCTCACATTTTCATATCGTCATGTCTTCTTCATTTGAACTCTATAGCATACCTAACAACGCTCACCATGTAACAGTGTATCGCTGCAGGTGTCCCCTGTGGAGGCTACCCCCAGCGAGTCATTTGGGTCGGTTCCACCTCGTCCGCGAAAGATGCCTCCCCCACGACCTCAGCCGCACCCTCCCGTGTACAGCGACAAGCCAAAGCTCACCAGTCAACGCTGTCTCCGTCCAGCGACTCCAGCCTCACCCCGGACCGCCCCCCTGACCGACCCTCAGAATCTTCGCTGTCACCTTCAGAGCGACTGGTGTCCAGCCCTGGAGATGAGCCTATCAACTGGGCGGAAGCCGACCAGAACAGCTTCATCCGCCCGCTGGTATCTTTATGCCAGCAAATCATCTCGCTGGACGGCGATGCCTTGAGTAGCAATCGCTACCTGTCCGTCGAGGCTTTGCGCCTGATCTCGCGGCTCCGCGACTTTGTTCAAGCGCGAATCGACGGGCACCCGGCTCGAGCCTCAAGAGATCTTTGGGAGTCAGAGACCATGGCGAGATACCGGCTAAATGCCCTCATGAGTCTCAAGGACACGCTCAAGGCGACCAACCCCTTTGCCTTTATCGGCATTGCGGCCTTCGCCTTCTTCGAGGTGTGCGATAGCGGCTTCGGTGACTGGCAACGCCATCTATACGGGGCAAAGTCGCTACTAGACTTTCACTGCAAGAGCCGCCGAGAGCTAGATACACTCTCCGAGAGCGTTACCGGCTTGGGGGAAATGGTGGTTCGGCTGGTGTGGTTCGACACCTGTGGCAGCATCATCAGGGGCACGACGGACCTCATCTTCGAGCCCTGGCATCGTGAGCTGCTGACAGAGAGTTTCTTCCGCACCGTCGGATGCGCTTCAGATACGTTCCGTCTGTTCACCCGCGTGGCTAGCGGTGAAGTTGCGTCCAATCCGTCCACCAGCGTAATTCTCGCCATGGCGCAACTGCTCAAGCTCGGCCAGGGCTCCTCGGACTGGGATCGCTCGGCTGATGCTTATCGCTGTGCGGGGGTCATTGCCGTCCTCACCAGAGTCAGGGATGAACAATCTGCAGAATCGACAATCTCGCTGGCTGTGGATCGGACGTGCCAAATCATTGCGGCAACGCCGTCATCTTCGCAGTTCTACATACACATGGCTGTTCCGGCATATCTGGCGGGCATCAACGCTAGCTCGATGAAGCAGTGTGATGTGATACGGGCGTACTGGCACAACTGTAACCATGCTGGTGTCCGACGATATCCGGATGGATTAGCCAGGTGTGAGGACCGTTGGAAAATGAAAGAGCTGGTCTGATTATGAAAAAATGTAGTTACTATTCGTCTTGCTGCAATCTAGCGTTGGATATCTCTCAGCTTGCTATCTTGCAGTTGCTTACTATTCTCAAAGGGCCGTTTACGGGGCTATATAAGGAGCAAATCAACGGAATACAGGCTGTGTGTGTAGCAGGAAATGGATCGGCGAACGGGGGGTTCTTCTCTTCTGTCATGATTTGTTGAGATAGGGCCAGCGGAAACTAGTTTGTCACTTCACTTCTAATTGTGAGTCCAAAAACGATAATCTCAATGTGTTCTTCATCCATGAACAAATCGTACGTAACGTTGTCTTGCATGCATACAATCATGGCCGTATAAGCCACCGAGCTGCTCCTTTGATGCAACTGTGCGTCCGGGCTGCCGAGATACGCCTATCCAGACATATCCACCCCGTTGGCGCTACTATCACAGATCAGCTGGATCATGGTCAAAGTCGCTGAGGCTAACAGGTTGTCGCCGCCTTCGCGTGAGCCTAGCATTCAGTTTGCTAATGCTTCTGCCCTGCTACTGGCCTTGATCGTTATCCACCAGACCAGTCAAATTGCAAGTAAAAGCAAGTTCCAATTCGTATCAACGCATCAGTCATGTCATTCACATCACCTACGCAATCTGGATCACCATCTGCATAAACTGGGGTTGTTGACCTCGGTATCAAGCCACCGGCGACTAGTCGAGATAACGCCCCTCCTCCTCCACCATCTCCGCAACTGGATAAACGACCCCAAGAGACATCGGAACTTAGAACAGCCATCAACCATACCGTAACAGGCAATCAATCTATTGTCGTCATACAGTCAGCATCTCCTCATCACTGACTGCTGTTATGATTTGGGGAAGACATCCCAGCGGCTAGACGACGGACCAGATCCGAGGCAAAGAACTTCTTGAGACGGCCCCCATCCCAATTCCTAACAAGGTTGATCCACCTTCTGCATCACAAGAATTAGCATCATCTCAGTCGTCCCCCTCTTGAGCTGCCCGTATGCAATCTTCGTCTCGGCATCCGGGACCCATTGGCAACCCGGGATATGCGAGAGAAACCCCGCACTGGGCCTCACTTTGAAGCATATGGATCGATTCCAAAGTCCAACTGGTGTCGAATCGCAAAAACGTACCGCTTTCGTCGTATCAAAGGACGAGGGATCCGGCATCGGGTGGCGGCAATGATATCAAGCTGAGTCTTGGCGTTATGAACTGTTTCCTTTTATATTTGTCTGAAGAGAGAGAGACCACGAGGCCAAAGGATTTACATTACAGCACAAGAAACAGGGGACGACCTCTTTGCTGGCGGTTATACTTTGTTTCATCCTCCTCACACAGCCCACGTTTTTTCGATCATAACTGTTTCTTGCCCTCATCACAACGCCTCCCCTATTCCCTACCTACCCTCTCATCCAATACTTGGTTGATACATTAGCGGAGACGCCTCGAAAATGACTGTCTCTGGAGATTCCAACCTCACCAGCACCGCAGATGCCATCCCCAACGGTGTAAAGCCGTCCTGGGAGGAGCTCGGCGCAAAGAAACGAAGCGACCTGCAGGCCTCGATCCCCAGGGAATGGCGCATCCCCGATAGCCTGCTGCCTCCACTGACTCAAGACGATGTGACAGGCTGGCCAGAGGAGAGCGGTTGGTTCACCGTGAAAGAACTGGCCATTACCAACATGACTGCGGCAGAGCTGCTGTCCAAGATGGCGGCGGGCGAGCTGAAGTCGGAGGACGTGACCAGGGCGTTTTGTAAGCGGGCATCTGCCGCTCATCAGCTTGTGAGTTTCTCTCTCGCATAGAGCCATAGCGAGGCATCCTGACAAATTCACCTAGACAAACTGTCTTTCTGAAATCTTCTTTGACCGTGCCATCGCCATGGCGCGTGAACGCGACCAATACTTTGCGCAGACCGGCAAGCCCGTCGGTCCTCTCCATGGCCTCCCCATCTCCCTCAAGGACAACATCAATGTCAAGGACGTCGATTCCACAGTTGGCATGGCCGTCCACGTGGGTGACCCAGCCAAGGCAGACGCAACGCTGGCTCAGATGCTGGCTGAAGCTGGTGCCGTCTTCTACGTCAAGACGAACGTGCCCACGGCCATGATGATTGCTGAGACCGTGAACAACGTGTTTGGGCGGACTTTAAATCCGAGAAATAGGCAGACCACAAGCGGTGGAAGCTCTGGGGGAGAGTCTGCATTGATTGTCATGAAGGGCAGCCCCCTTGGTGTCGGATCAGATATTGGTATGAGGCATTGTCCACAGCGATGCAAGAGAGAGTGCAAGTAAAACACGACTAACATTACAAACACAGGTGGCTCTCTTCGAATCCCTGCTGCCGCCACCGGCATCTTCGCACTCCGTCCCTCCTCCGGCCGCTTCCCTGTCCGAAACTGCCGCTCCGGCATGGCCGGCCAGGAAGCTATTGCCTCTGTCAACGGGCCCCTGGCCCCGACTCTCGAAGACATCAAGCTCTACACAAAGGCCGTCATCGAATCCCAACCATGGCTACGAGACGCTAAATGCCTCCCAATTCCGTGGAGAGATGCCACGCTTCCCCAAAAGCTGCGCATCGGCGTCATGTGGCACGACGGCATGGTCCATCCCACCGCCCCCGTTGCACGAGCCCTGAAGCACACCGTTGCCAGGCTCAAGGCCGCCGGGCACGAGATTGTCGAGTGGGACCACTCTGACCAGGAGGAGGGTTACAGGCTGATGAATCGCATGTTCCTTGCTGACGGCGGCAAGACGATCAAGTCGCAGCTGGAGCCCACCGATGAGCCCATGAGGCCTGAGATGGAGCCTTACTCATTGGCAAGGGAACTCAGCACCTCAGAGATGTGGAAGCTGCACTTGGAGAGGTCCGAGTTCCAGAACCGCCATCTAGATCGATGGGTCAAGGCGGGCCTTGATGCCCTTTTGCTGCCTACCATGCCGTTCAACACCGTGAGAAGCGGAAACTTTAAGCATGGTATGTCCTTGCTCTACGTCCCTTGTGTAGATTCCGCTAACAAGTGCAGTCGGATACACGGGTGTATATAATGTCGTCGACTACGCAGCCGTTTCATTCCCGACCGGCTTAATGGTTGATAAGGACATCGACGTAGAGTCGCCCGACTACACGCCTCTCAGCATTGATTGCAAAGCCGTTCACGAGACATGTACGTATTGGCCATCCATTCCCCTGAAATGTGTTGTGGACACGACGTCTAACAGAAAGGATGCGTAGATGAACCTGATCTGATGCACGGACTGCCAATCAGTTTGCAGCTGGTGGCTCGGAAGCTGGAAGAGGAAAAGGTGTTGCAAATGACTGGTCGAGTATTAGAAGCTCTGGCTGCGTGAGAGCGGAGTGGACATGACACATACCGTATGTGGTTCTAAGATCTGTCAAATTATAGTAGATATGATCAATGACGAACTACCTTTGTATGAACCTCTTCTGCCCGACGCCATCTGATAGCATCACGCATGCTTACAGTTGAGACCCTGGGCATCAAGAAGCACTTAATATAGTCATAGTCCCGCGGGTTCTATCCTGTTACCCAACAATACAGCGAGAAATGCAGCTACAACAGAAAAGAGAGCAAATGAATGTTACATAAACCCACCATACACTGTTCCAATGCACCAAACACATCTTTAGTCCATCTTTCTCGGGGTCATGTAAACATTCACAGGGCCCTTGCTCCAAAGGGAGAAAGCCTGGCTCCTGTAGTCCCAACCCTCTGTACCTTCAGCAGCCTTGAGATCATATTGAAAGATCACACGAGCCAAGATAAGGCGCATCTCAGAATAAGCAAGACTTTCGGGGACGTTAGCTGCTGTTCATCCAGTGAATGGGCTTTGAGACTTACTTCTTGCCAACACAGTTACGAGGACCGGCAGAGAATGGTTGAAAGGACTCTCGCCTATCATTTGCAAACTTGGGGTCGCCAATCCAGCGTTCTGGGATAAACTCTTCAGGCTGCTTCCAGTAGTTTGGGTTGCGGAACAAAGCCCACTGCCAAACCTCCACATAGGTCTGAAGCATAAGTCAGATTCTGTTCATTCATACCTTCATGAGAGGATAAGATCAAAGAGAGCAGCAGTGACTTACACCCTCCGGAACGTATTCTCCAGCAACAACAGCACCACCCTCTGAGATGAGCCGTGGCAGACTAGCGGCAACAGGAGGATACAAACGCATGGCTTCATCGATAACCGCAAGCATGTACGTAAGATGCTGGACGCTCGTAATGGTAATCTCTTGAGGGCTCTTGAATGTCGACCGCACTTCCTGAGCAAGTTTTGCTTGAACATCCAGGTTCAGACTCAGGAAGTAGGCTACTGCGGACAGAGCAGTGGCGGTAGTCTCCGAACCGGCGATGATGAGGATGGAGGCATTGGCTGCGAGCTCTTCGAAAGTGAGAGACTGTATACCCCAGTTTTAGCTTCTCTGCTTCATCGCTACTAAGGTTGGAATAGCGCGGATGTGGGATTGATTTGACCATACCTCTCCGTTACGCTTTGCAGTCATTGAAGTGATAAAGTCAGGTCTGTCGGATCCGGTATCGAGACGTTTCTGAACCTTCATGGCGGACAGGCGCTGGTTCTCGACATACTTCCTCTGCAGGCCCTTGGGCATGATATACTTGATGACCCACCTGGGTATCATCTCGAAGTGCTTAATGGTGCCCATCCAAACCAGGGCCTTAACACTATCAAACAGTAGCTGGATCCAAGGGTCGTAATTGGTGCTCTTCAGACATCCAAATGACTCTCCAAACGCCAAGTCGCCGATAACGTCAAACGTAGTGTAGTTGAACCATCGGACCATGTCAACCGGCTTTGACCCTCCTTCAGCTTGCTTCTCAAGGGCTTCCATGAGCTGTTCGACGTAGTCGTTGATGATGGGCTCCTGGTCCAGCATGGCCTGGTGAGAGAATCCATTTGCGAGAGCTCGCCGGAAGCGAGTGTGATCGTGGCGATTGGCACCGATGATGTTGTGCACATTCATCTCCTGGCGGAAAGGATCCTTGCGATGCTCTGGTTGTCCGGCTTTGCGGTGACCACGGATGTCGTTCACAGCATCGGGATGATTGAAGGAGAGGAAGTCGGGAGCTATACGAACAACGGGACCATACCTGAGGTGAAGGTCCAAGATCTCGCGGTGACCAACGCCGTTGAGAAGAATGCGAGAATAGGGGATGCGAGAAATGGCTGCGAATTTGGGACCAGGGAATTTGCTGAGGGGGTGGAAGAAAACATTGTATATGCAACTCCATACGAAGTAGCCCAAGCCCTGGGTTATTGACATGTTTTAGCTGAGATTCTTAGGGATTTCTGAGTCTTGGGGGCTTGACATACCAGTGCTACCACAGCCAGCGGGAGGGCTACACTGAGCTTTACCGGAGGCTCGACGCCCAGAGCGTCGCTTCCAAGGAGAACACCCATCGTATAGTGTTTCTGATTCACTACCTCCGAATCAAGCAACAAAGTTTACTATATGCTGAGATACTTTCATGGATGGGGAGTGAGTATATTGGGTTGATGTTCTTCAAGTCAAGAAAGGCGGCAAATGGATATGTCTTATATGCGAATTGGCATTGACCTGAACCATCATCTGGGCATTTTCCCTTCGTCCCAAGTCCGCATCTACTCCCTACTTTGTGCGAATCACAAGGGCACATACGGAGTAGTATCAAAATTGCACGACCTAGTCCTGGCCGCCAGACTCTCGCAGCCATCTCGTCGATACACAACCCGTTCGAAATGGCCCCAGCAACTCCGCGGCGACCCCTTGCAATGCATCGGAATCCGGTAGCTAAACCACCTCAAATGCCTGAATCCTCAATCCACCCCCTTCTCGGGAGTTGCCAATAACCCGGAGCTGCATTGTCTTGAAGAGGCATTGCCATGCAGGGTGACTCGTGGTAAAGGGATAGCCATTGATAGTAATTTGCGAAAGGGGAAAGTCTTGAACAGTTTAGATGCTTTGTCCGTGGAAACTCCTCGGAGTTCCAGACCCCCGCAGATTGATGCGAACCAAGATCAAGATTTGGCCCCTGTATCGATCAATTTGAACAAACTTGGCCACGGTATTCTGCATGTAACCCCAAGGATCAAATGGATGCGGCAAAGACGAGGAACCTCTGGAATAAGCCGGCCGCTGGACGAGTTTTAACTCTATGAGGTCTTGGATCTGACGCCACAACGCAGATCTATCGTGTCCAAACCGCGTATTTGCGGAACGGAAGCGTAAGACGCATAAGCAAAATCCGCATTTGTTGCACCGATTCCGCGTATAGTGTTTGCGCAACCTGAGTGTCAAGGGTGGCATAGCTCGCAGATACGGCCTTCGCCCCTTTACACTTGCGCGCCGCGACTGGAACCATACAGTAGGACTGGGGGAAGTTGTGTCTCCCTACTCCGTACCAACATATGTAATCCAAGGTGCACGACCGTCAACGAACAACTAACACGAAGCGCCCAATATTCGAGTCCGAGTCTAACAGCCCTCTTTGACTTACAAGTTGCCCGTTGCCAGGTGTATAAGTGGTAGGTTAACATCCCAGAAACTCATATTGAACAACGGCCGGCAAAAGACATCAATCGCGGAACTCCACCCAGCCCAGATTTGGCACATTACTCGCGCAGACAGTCTGATGCTACAGTACCGTGTCAGTTGCTTGCGCGCCGATGCCGAAATAGGGCAGTGGTGACAGCGAAGGTGGTGATGCGTCTCCCTACCATTGGACCGGAGTCTTCGACTCCGATATAGTGGACCGGGATTCAGAAACCCGGCATACCTATGGAGGAGTATTGCGTTCACTAAAAGCAAACTCGGCGCCTGGCGAGCATCGTACAATGTAACCGGGGCTTCGCTGCCCGTCTATCAATATGCCAAGAAGATGGATAAGGGGGCCCAATCCTCGTAATCACGGCCAAAAGCGACGTGGCGATGGAGTGTGTACGACATTGGTACCCTAGGTTTGGGCCCGACTTAATGCGGTTGAAGGTGCTTTTCAAGACAATGACATGTATTCACGCCTCAAGGAAACAGGAGGTCCCAAAGACAACTTAGCCAGAATAGACTGGTTGAAGGTATTCCTGTCCATGTATCTCAGGGCCATTTGCCGGCAGATTTCGACACCAGGTAATCAAGGCCAGCTGTATTCATGATCGCATGTACTCGGTATATATATCGGGTATTCTAAACTTGATTTTGCTCCCTGCGCCTCTATGCCGCAGTCTGAAGATTGTTGAAAAAGCTCCCGCTCTCTCTGCAAACGCCACACGCTTTGTACTTTTATTGACAATTATGACGATTACACCTCGTTCACGGCGTCCTTGAGGTCCTTGACGTCTATCTGCCCTTCCTTTGCTTTCGCGGCTCCGGGGTGTCGGCTGCCCTTGTCCTTGACCTTCTTCTCCTTCTTCGGTGGCGGGGGGTAGGCCTTGAGAGCAATGGCCTGCCATTCCTTGGAGGCCTGGAACTCCTCCTGGATCGGGGCCAGGAGCTCGTTTAGTGATTTTGTGACTGCCGCCTTGAGAAGTTGCGGTGACAACTATTTTCAAAGTCAGCGTGTGTCCACCGCGTGCGTATCTGATGATACTTGTACATACCACGTCACTCCTGTAGTCCTCATGCATCTGCTCAATACTGCTGTAGACCAACGGCTCCAGGCCGTCTCTCTCGCGCTCAACAACAAATTCCCGCTTTCCGCGCAAGCCAGCTGCCGGCAGAAGGACGTATTCGACGAAAGCCAGGATGCCGTTCTCCTCAACCACCTTGGGGGCAGCAACGGCCTTTTTGATCTTCTTGGCGACGACATCCGGGGCGTCCAAGAGGTCGATTTTGCTGTCTGTTCACACTGCGTCAGCATCGCGCCGCATAGCAGCCATCTTCAATGCGAATTTGCTTACCCTCGTCACTTGAGCTCATCTTGGCGCCCTTAAGACCGGGAACCATGGGGTTCATCAAGTGGCAACGCTGTAGAACAGGGGTTAGAATTGCTGAGTCCGAGTGAAGCATCTTTGGACACTCACCTCCTTGTACCCCAGCTTGGGCAGCCAGTCCTTGGCGGCGATAAACAGCTTGCGCTGGTCAAGACCTAAAGCATGTCAGAACAGGCGGGGTCACTGACAAGACAGTAATGAGGGCACATACCACCGAACTGAGCATCGACATCCAGGTATTGTTCATCCAGAACCTATAAATCCTCTTGTTTAGAATCGGATCTTGTCTTCTTGCATCGGCGAGGCCGCGTACCTGGAGAATCGGGTAGAGCAGACCAGACAGCGGCGCATTGTCCGTCTGCTTGACCACTTCGGCACCGGCGCGCTTGGCGTCGTGCTCTGAGATGACTGATGACAGCTTGTAGACGTCCATGATGTATTCTGGGCTCTTCTGGTACGAGCTGCCCTGCACAAACTTGAGCTTCTCGGTCGAGACGCCCACGGCCTTGAAGATGGCGGTAATGACATAGCGGTAGAAGTCAACTCGGTGCTCGACCAGCTCGATGGGCGCCTTGAGGTTGTCGAGGAAGCCGTGGATGTCGGCCAGCAGGATCGTCACATGGCAGCCGGCAGCCAGATACTGGGCGATCTTGATAGCGGGAACAAAGTAGCCGCAGTGAGGCCGGCCGGTTGTCGCAGTGCCTGCAGGGGAACAGCAGCGGCCACTCGTTAGCAACAACGTCCATCTTGCAAATTAATACCCTCGCATTCGTGCCAAACATACCCCAGTAGATCTTGGGATGGCGGCCCTCCTCCAGGATCTTCTCGATGATCTCCGGGTTCAGAATCTCGGTCAGATTCTCGCGGATCAGGGCGAGCCTCTCTGCGGCGTCTGCGGCGGCCATGGCGCTCCCCGTTTCGATGTTTATGACTCAAAGAGATGTCTTCTTGTACTCCGTTTTATCTTCGGTAACGCGATTCGATCGTGCAGCGCTTCTCGTCGTCAATCGTCGGTATGGCAACTTTTCTGCTAATATCAAGCCAAGATAAAAAACGTCCGTGTTATCGCGGGGCAGATTGACTCACAATTGGATTTGGCGGGGTGATTTTTTGCGGTTCGGCCTTTCATCGGACCGCAGGTACGGACAGCCAGGTATCCTTTTCAACCCATCCATGCGAGGCGAGAATGTCACCTTATGTAATTATGATGAGTCATCATTGCCGCCAACTGGAAGTTGGTTCCCAATCAGAGCGCGCCTCTTGTATCAAACCTACCTAGTAGAGAACAGAACAGGTAGGTATTACATACTCCCTTTCCGTTGATTCAGTGGTATGTCCTTGGATAATCTGCATTGCTGAATCTTCAAGTCCCTCCCACTTCTTCTGCACTTCCATACTTCTCCTACATGAGCAACCCAGTTGTGGGTTGGCACTATACGGAATAATCATACATTAGGTACCTCATGAGACTTCAAAAAGGTGGGGGTTACTGATCGTGATTGTCAAAGTCCTTCCTGAGTATCTGGAGAGAATAGGAGTTTTCACATACCCAGGTACTTACCTGCTCGTGGGCATCATGGCGCGATGTCTGAGATCGATAATCGATACCGTCGGTAGTCTAGCTAGATTTCATATAGCCCATAACACTTGGCTACGAGAACAGCACTTTGATGCACCAGCACCTTCGCACCGATGCTTGCAATAAGCTGAGACATACATATCCTAATTATCTCCCTCATACGTGATCTAATAAGCATTGAATTTTTCAAATCTGATGACTTTTGTCATACCTATCTCTCATTGTGCCCAAATTGGGCTGGACCCAAATCGGGTAGTACCCAAATTGGGCAGTACCCAAACTGGGCAGTACCCAAGCTGGGCAGTACCCAAACTGGGCGGACCTCTCTAGCAGACTGCTTTTTAAGTTTGTCTTTGATAGCAACTCGCTGAACAAACGAGATTCTTTTCACATATGTCTAGAGCAAAGTATGCAGTCAAGTTGATGGTGTGAATGTTTTAGGGATCCCCTCTGCAGTTCAAGCTCGCCTGAAAATGATATTTGAAGTACAAGTCAACAGAGAGAAACAGGATAAGAAAGCCAAGGATCCAGTTTCCTTCAATACTCTCGAGACCAGATGCTGCTCACTGCTAGTCTAGCGAAGACAACAGTAATACTGCTCCAGTCCAAAGCACTCTCAAACATATGCACACCTACTCTTACGATGAATGAGCTCCGTGAAATCGAACCATTAGCGACGAGGATCTCGACAGACCTTGTACATTCCACAGGCTTCACGAGCATGAGTCTGGTCATCAGAGTCCGGGTTCGTGCTCGGCAAATCATGATCACGGATGTGCTCTTCCAGGCCAAGCATCGTGTGTACTTCTTTCATGCGAGGAGCTTCAGTGATAACTAGAGAATTATCAGTTAATCGCAGTTCTAACTAAGGTCTGTGACGCGCTACGCCGTTTCACAAATGCATGAACTAGAATGCATGCGTGTTCAGAGCGTCTTCTTTAGGCTCCTGGACGAAGTGTGCGACAAATTTGGTCCGCTGCTGCTTCCAATATGTTCACTTCTTCTTGCATGTCCTAGATGCTTCGGCATTCTCAAGGGATGCAAGCGCGGTAGCGCTCAAAGTAGTCACTTGCTGCTGTACTGTATCATAATGTTGCTGTCGCGAATGTGAGATTACGGTCCCCATTCTGTATGTAATCACATTGCTATCATCATTCTCATCCCATTCTCTAGACACTGATGACTTGTGATGACGGCCAAGGGCGAGCAGCTGCTTTTTTTTCAACGTTGAACAGGCGCAACCTCTCTAGCAAACACATATGCAACTGCCTCCACCAATTGAAACATTGAAGCGACCGTGACGATGGACGAGCAGCAACCAACAAGCTCGTGGCTCAGCGCATGGCCGCAGTACGTAAGATGTCGACCAGCTGCTGAGTCCGGGGTTCTACCTTTCGGATGGATCCAAGGAGTCTCATTAAAGTTACGAATATGTTGTCGGCTATGATCCGCTCGTATGGGAGCATAGTGGAATAACGGGCTAGAGACCTCGATAGATACGAGTACTACATGGTGGTACTATACGGATATCGAGTCGGGCTGGAGGAAATGTCGTTGGTCCTGTAACACCGGAGTATGAAGCCATGTGACGAGCACGTGTGCTCTTTGTTATGGGCTTCTACAGTTGGCGCAGGCAGTTGGACACTGCTGACTGTAGATGATGCTGCCAACAACACGTGCTGCTGGGCGGATTTTGCCATTGACATTGATAAGGCTCGTGAGAAGTCTTACGTGACTTGCTCAGAACTATATACTAGTATATTACTCCACGAACCAATCTCCTATCTGCGTTGTGGCCTCAGCACGAGTCAGGCCGATGCCTGCTGTTCGCCCACTACGGCAAGTCCTTAGCGAGCTCTTCAATGCGACAGGGATCGTCAAGCAGCCAAGTCCAATCAAGGAAGCCGAGCCAAGCGGCAGATTTGTTCCTGGTGTCCTTGTAGGGATCTTGTGTAGATCGTGTTTGGGGTCCCTGGACGGGTGGGCACACTTCTCCTTTTTCCTGCATCCCAAGGAAACATGATGGCATAACACTGGGATTGTACTTGCACATACGCGGTGCTTACTTCGTTGGCCGATGAGCTGCTTAGAAGAGTCGCATCATCGGATGGACTGAACTTCTTACCTCTTTCCAATTTGGAAGCCATATACATGCAGTTTCAGGCTGGACACTACCTCTAACATTGATAACGCTGAGATTTTTTTTCATAGTATGGGCAAGACCATATACTATATGTGTAGAACATGGGCTCGCCGTCTCCCGATGCCAATCCGGACCATCAGAATCTCGTCTAGGCAAAACGAAGTCTCAGACGCGTCAATCCCAACCAGCTTGCGCGGCTGCTCGAGATTCTCAAACGGCGATCTCCAGCCAATCCAATCTTACCATTACAGGCCAAGGGCGAGGCCAAAAGAGACATTCGCGACACCAATGACGTCTCAAACCGTCCCGTTCATGTTGCCGTGGCGCGGGTGGACCGTTGGCATGACGGAGAAAAGAAGCACGGCCCACAGAAGGCGAAAAACTTGGCTTCAGGCTTTGTTATTTTTGTCTTGGTGCGGCGATTCTCTGGCTCCGCATGGACTGTTACAGATGGGGCGGCGATGCTGGGACTGGATCACACTGTATGGGGATTGGGGCAGCTGAGTGAAATGGTGATAACGACTATGTGGTTGATGGAAGAGTTGACGACGAGGAGCAGAGAGGGTGAAGCCATCAGGAGATGGCTCATGAGGGCCTTTTCGCAGTAGGTGCCCTATCCGACATCAGTGCCGGCTGGCCATGTTGCGTATCATCAGGGATCGCAGAGTTGAAAGACAGGAGAGGGAGCCCTTTCCCTTACCCCTGCATGCTCGCCATGATGTACAGTATGTCCATCTTTCTGACTTATCCAGCGGTCAAGGTGACCAAGCTGGGTATCTGTGCTCGGGTCAGACGGCCAGCCAGAGTTGCATCCAGCGCAGGTAATGATACCTTCCAGAGTGATGGCCTCGCCTGTCATGCACGAGTAAGAAGGCACAGTAAATACAGTACAGCACAGTACTATACGCAGAGAAGCCGCCGAAATGACCCCTGGCATACAATTGCGGGCGCCTGTGGGGAGAGCGCGGCGATCAATGGCGAGTCCAAGGGGCGAGGCTGGAATTGCGCGGTTTTAGCAGGGCGAGGGAGATGATTTGACCAAGGAAAACGGAGACCAAGACGTGCTGCCCCTTTCTTCAGAAGCCGCCTGCCTGTAGATCGCCATGTCGCTGACTGCATCTGGCGGGCGATGGCATCATGTACAGTGTAATCTCCTCCTCGACGTCTCTTCTCTCTATCCACCGCTGCAGGGCAGTTCCAGCAATGGCTCTTCTCAATCCAAAGCGTCGTCCAGTCCTGGAGTCTTTTTTCGCCGGATTCTGCCCTGGTGCGACAATAAAAAGCACACAAGCCCGTCCCGAACAATCAAAGATGCCCGGCACCGGCTGCTTATTGTCCTGGCTATTCCTCCGTAGCTCGCATGCCTTAGCAGCCCCAATAGCGGGCCGCAGCAACCATCGTGAAGGCCGTGAGCTGCCTCATTCGGCTCCGCCAGCCAACCAGGCCGAGGGCCAAGCTTCCGGCTAGCTGGTGACAGGGGATCGCAGCTGCGGGCTAGGGCGAAACGAGGCAAGGCATCGTTGGATGCAAAAGCTTGTTCGCGATAGGGTCGGTTTCTGGCTGTCTGCCCCGGATCGTGAAACGGCTCGAATGTTTTGCAAGCGGCGCTGGATCTGGCATTCGGCTGCAAGCAGCTCCATGCCTTACAGTTGAGGCACTGGCCTTTGTACGGACGACCAGGCGGGCTGTGAAAACTCGGCCTCGGGGACGCGAATACAACGTGCCAAATCCTGACGCCTCACTGGCCCGTCTCTCTGCCCTCCTCCTCCTCCCGTGGGCACCTAGACTTCCAGTTGGAACCTTCTCAGCGCCTCTGACGATTGGATAACTGTACGCCCGCTTTTCCAGCAGCACTGGAAGATAAGGCACCTGAGCGAGAATGGAAATACAGTGCCGCAGGGCAGCCGTGTACGGAGTACTCTTGCCCACGAACAGCCCGCCGTAGTCGTAACCTGCCGCCCTAACGCTTTATGCGCAGCTCCACGCCGATTACTGTTAGCAACTGAGTGTCTTCCCAGCGTCCTTGTACCTGCTGCCCTTCTGATAGCCTCGTACCTCCCTCCCCCCAAAGTCTGAGATGTCACCACCGCCCCATGCTGCATCCAAAACACCTGCCCCCACCAAAATCTTCCATCTTCCTCCCCTGTCCAACGCCAGCCAGAGAAGAGAAGAGAAGAACCGCCTCGAGATCAAGTAGAATCCCTGCCTGCATGGGTCGACCCTCTTTTCATCAACGTGGAATTCCTTTGACTCGCCTGCTCTGGCTTCTGGCTTCTGGCTGGAGCTCCTCCAAGGCACTGAACCGCCGCTCTCTTCGTTCTTCCTCCTGTCGTTTGCCTTCCACCTGATCCGATTCCTCTTTTATTGTTTCTCCCTCTTCTCCTCTTTTTTTCTCTTCTCCCTCAAACCACTCACACCCTCCCTCGTTCAACTCTCGTCGGCTCTTCGATTTCGACGAAGCGACACACTCTTTATTCCGTCGACAAGGGCTCGAGTCCAAGGCCGGCTGTTTGCGTGTTTGCTTGCATCTCCTCGTGTTTCTCAACCCTCGAAGCAAGCTTTCTCGAGCCAGATCGATTGTGTCACCTCGCCCGTATTCTCATCTTACGGGAACCGCGTTTCGTTTGCACCGTTGATCGGGCCCATCGCCTATTCCCTTCCGATTCTCTACACTCGTTTCAGGCCAGATTCTTGCCTTTGACGATTATAGGATCCTATGACCCAAAGTTCATCGCAACTGGAAGCGACAAGTTCCACGATCCTCTCCTCCGAGAGCACGTTTTCTGTCATCAAGCAGATGCTTCAGAACCCAACCCGCTCATAAGAGACGGGAGATGCAGACAAGCCTCGACTACAACAGCATCTCTAGGATGGGCGTCAAGATGCTGCCCGGCCCCCAGCGAGTCATCAGCATGAAAAGCCCCATTTTCCGCTCCATAGTGGGCGCCCTCTGCGTCTTCATCATCATCATGGCCACCATGAAGAGCGAGACGTTCCACATTCACCACAAGATGCTCGAGCAAGCCGACGCCAGGGCCGCATCCGAGCCTCATGGCAACCCCCAGCAGCCTTTAGACGCCGTACCCGCTCCAACACTTGGCACTGAAGAACCCAGCCCTGCCAAGACCAACTACAAGATGGATTGCAACTCCGACCTCGCTCACCTTACCCAGATCAAGGACCGCTACAAACTCGAAAACAGGTTCCAGTACATGAAGCGCTACGTCAAGTTCACTCGCAAGGAAGGCCTCGAGCGCAAGCGAATGACCAAGCTCTCCCAGAACCTGCTCACCGACAGCTTCAGAACGGTCGACCTGGGCGCAGGCTTCGGCGGCGGCGATGCGTGCGCAGCTCCCCTGGAGGTCGATGTCCCCGCGTCGGATTTCCCTCGCACCGTCGATGCCTCGGACTTCATGTTTGGAGTGTCGACAACGTACAAACGCTTCATGGATCCCAACACGACGCCCATCAACGAATGGGTGTTCTGGCTCACCGACAGCCAAGGCAACTCCAACGGCGGCAAGCTGCTTCTCATGCTGCTCGACGCGACGGACGAACAGCTCCAGCAGGTAGCCGACATGCTGGGCGACGTGGGCATCGACGTTGACGTCTATCACTCCGACTCGAGGGTTGAGATGGCTGTTCGCTATCTGACACTGGTGCCGACCCTCTACACTCATCCTGAGTCGGCGAGCAAAAAGTGGCTCGTCACCTGCGACGACGACACCTTCTTCCCCAGCATGCACGGTCTAATCGAAAAGATGAGCACCTTCGACCACACCAGGGATATGTACATCGGCACCTTGTCGGAGGATGTCGGTGCCATTGAGCGCCACGGCTCCCAGGCCTTTGGAGGAGCCGGCGTCTTCTTGTCGCGGTCCTTGGCTGAGAAGATTACGGGCCTCTTTGGCAGCTGCACCACGCAGGCCAAGATCCTCGAGTCGAACTCGGGCTGGGGCCCTCAGGGAGACATTATCCTGCGCAAGTGCATCTACGAAAACACCGAGGTACGACTGACGACGCTCTGGGATCTCTGGCAGCTCGACTTCTTCGGCCATCCCAGCGGTTTCTACGAATGGGGTATCAAGCCCTTGTCGCTGCATCACTATCGCGGCGGCGGCTGGCACAGCGCCAAGCCTGCGCAGTACACCAAGATCGCCCACTCGTGTGGTGAGGACTGCACCCTCATGCGCTTCCAGACGACGGACGACTTCATCATCTCGGGCTACTCCATCGCCCACTACCCCCAGGGCATCACGTTTGACACCAACCAGATGGAGGCGACTCTGTACGCTGCGCCCGAGAACAAGGGCTGGAACCTCGACTTCATGTTTGGGCCGCGGCGGCAGTCTCTCCTCAAGACGGGACGCAAGATCGCCTGGGAGCTCCAAGAGTCCGAGATCCAATCAGACGGTTCCGTCTTGCAGACATATACCCGGAGTAAGAATGACGAGCGATGGGTCCACTATGACAAACAGCCGATGAGCAATATCGACGGTGTCATTGAGCTTGTCTGGATCCCTTCATAGAAGCCGCACGACTCGATGCGGTGCGACCCTGTCCGCCCCCTTTGCCCAAGTCAGGAGGATAAACGGGTGCCGTTGGACGGCATTGGACTGTTTCCCTCCCTGGTGTCACCATGGTCGAACGGAAACGCCTTTCCTGTATCGTCGGCTGTATAACGCACCGAGTGATGCAGCATGGCTGCCTACATCTTGCGGGTTGGTCTCATCTGCTCTCATGGGTGGAAAACTCAGTCTGGCACGCGTTTCATCATGATGACGGGCTGGAGGTGGAACCGACACTGGTGTATATGTCATATCGCACAAGCAGCAAACCTAGAAGTATCTGTTCTCTGATTTCTTTTCTTTTCCTTTTCTTGTTCAGGGATTCGGCGTTCCGGAAGGCAGGCTGGATATCGATATCTACATGCATCCCGTCTGATAAAGTCGGAGAGAGCGGGCTTGGCTGTGAAGCACCGACAGCTCGAGGGGTTTTTTTTTTCCTTCTTTTCCCTTGTTGTACTGTCAACATTTTGTCTTTTCTTTCGGCCTGGAACATGGGGCTATGGGATGTATCATGTCATTTGACGTAGACTTTTTTGCGATGATGGCCTAGTGCAGCGCCACGTTGCTCCGAATTTAGACGATACGGAAACTCTGGGATGTGCTTCAAGTGACATGATTGACAATCTGGGTTGACGGCCTGTTGAGCAACGAGTGCTGTTTTGCCCAGGCGGTTGGTGTTTGGTCAAGAACAAAGTGCGTAAAAGCAATACAAGCATGTCGTTCAGTTGGGCAAGAAATGAGTAGAAACCGTCGAGAGTCCCAAAATATCTTGGAGTCACTGCATTCAAGGTACGCGTGTATACGGCAAGTTCCACGGGCATATACAGCAAATTACCATATCCAAGTCCTTACATGGTAAACCCAATAGCAACCCTTTCTTTGCCCTTCAGGTTGTCCCGTCTCCGCGATGGTTTCAGGGTAAGGTGACGAACGGTACAGTAACAAAGACTCCAAAGACGAGCCCACGATCGGTGGAAGCAATGCGTCATGCTGAGTCATCGACGCCCCTCCGTGGGTAAACAGGCAATGCCCCGCCAACAGCCGTGAGAAGCAAAATAACATCATGACAGCTTCCAGCGCCTTGCTTTTGCTCTCCTGCACCGCTCCTCTCCCTCGTTGCAGCTATTCGCATTGTCCTACTCGAGGCTCGACGGCGGCCCGGCGCCCAAAATGTCCACGTACGTGACGCTATCGTCTACATCTCTCTGACGCTCTATACCTTACCTTGTCTCGTCTCCGTGTGTTCTTGTCTAACACGCTCACCTGCATCATGATGCACCTCACAGGCCAACCACCAATATCCTCAGCATCCCATTTCGCCGGTCGCTGCACCTGTCGCTGTCGACGACGATCCGACAGTACATCAACACCAAATATGACCAGCACCCGGACATGTTCCAGTATGACCTCGAGGCCATCGATGCGCTGCGCCGCGACGCCGTGAACGTGCGCGAGCCGCACCTGAGCGGCATCAAGAAGCTGCAGGTGTACGCGGGCCAGCTGGTGTGGATTGGCGGCAAGTTTCCGATTGATGTGCGTAGACGAAAGACGAGTAGGGGGAGGAGCAGGAGAAACAAGCGGACAAGATGCTGATGCTGCTAGATGAACAGATCGGCGCCGAGTTCACCTGGTACCCGGCCCTTGGCTACCACACCGACCGGCCGATGGCGCGCAACAACCTCAAGTACGAGCTCATGAATGTCCTCTACAACCTCGCCGCCTTGTACTCTCAGCTTGCCCTCAACACGCCCCGCGGCGATACCGAGGGTCTCAAGTCCGCCGCCAACTACTTTTCCCTAGCCGCCGGCGTCCTCTCCCACATTCAGAAAGCCGTGCTTCCCGAGCTGCGCATGTCCGACCCGCCCGACGACATGGACCACAACACTCTCGAATCGCTGTTGCAGCTGTTTCTGGCACAGAGCCAGGAGTGCTTCTGGCAGAAGGCAGTCATGGACGGTTACAAGGACGCCTCGATCGCAAAGCTGGCTGCGAGGGTCTCTGACCTGTACAACCTGGCGGCCGAGGCTGCGGTGAACAGCGAGGCCATTAGTAGTGCCTGGATACATCACATGAACGCGAAGCACCACCACTTTGCAGCAGCTGCCCAGTATCGTGCTGCCTGCGATTGCTTGGAGAAGAGAAGGTACGGCGAGGAGATTGCGCGGCTGAAAGATGCCGTCATCTGTGCTAATGACGGTATTAAGGAGGGCCGGGTTGCCCCCTTGAACAAGACGGTCATGGAGGATTTACAGGCCTTGAAGCGAAAGCTGGAAGAGGATCTGAAGAGGGCTGAGAAAGACAATGACCTCATCTTTCTTAGTACGTTGCTCCGCCTCGTCAACTTACGCAAAGATTGTCCCCAAAGCTGACAGCCACCAACAGATCCTATACCCCCAAAGGCAGAACTGAAGATCCTGGAGAGAGCCAACATGGCTGTTGCTCGAACGCCCCCCCAGGTAGCCAATCCGCTTGACTACCTAGGTGACCATGCCGAGCTTGGACCGGCACTGTTCTCTAAGCTGGTCCCGTTCTCGGTGCATGTTGCTATTTCCATCTACGAGGAGCGCAGAGATCGGCTGGTCAACCAAAACATCATTCAAGAGCTGGAGAACCTGACCGACAAGATCCACACACTTCTCAGCTCTATTGGCTTGCCAGGATCTTTGCAAGCGTTGGAGAAGCCTCTCGGCCTCCCACCTAGCTTGATACAACACGCGGAGGAGATTCGACAAGCTGACGCGATCAACAAGATCCAGAGGAGCTTCGCCGACATCGAAAAGCTGCGGGCCAACGACTGGGCGATTTTCGAGGAGGGAAAAGCAGCGCTGGCCGCTGAAGAGGAGGAAGACGAGCAGCTACGGAGGAAATACGGCACCAGCCGTTGGCGGCGCCCCGAGAGCCAAGCAGACCCCAACGGCGCGAAGTTCTGGGCCGCCATTAACGAGATAGGAGGCTATTTCCAGAATAGCGCAAGTAGCGACGAGGCGGTTCGAGACAAGTTCATGGCGAACAAAGATTTGTTGGAGATCCTGTCAGGGTCAAACCAGTCTCTGATGAACTACGTGCCCTCGAGCGCCCCCGTGGAAACCTCGGGTGACCTCAAGGCAGCTGTTGGGCGGTTGCGGAGCGTGTACAATGATGTTCTGCGGATGGAGAGTAGGAGGAGGAAAAAGGCTGAGAGCCTGAGGGAGGCAGCGCGGCGCGATGACATCAAGCCCGATATTCTCAAGGAGGCGGCTCGCCTGGAGCGAGCATATCCCTCAACGCCTCTGCAGACAGTTCACTTTGAGGAGTTTTTCGAAAAGCGACTGGATAAGCTGTACGAGCCAGAGCTCGAGGCCGTCGAAAAGGAAGCACAGGACCAAGAGAATCTGCTGACCCTGCTAGAGCGCGCAAACAGGGAGTTTGAGGCTCAGAAGCGCCTCATTGACGCCAAAGGGCACCGTGATCGCGAGCAAGTGCTGCAGAAGCTCAATGGCGCGTACTTCAAGTACAAGGAGATTGTGGCCAACCTGGAGGTGGGGAGAAAGTTCTATAACGACCTGAATAGGATAGTTGCACATGGCTTCCGTGATGCCGTCAAAGCATGGGTGGCGGAGCGGCGACTCGAGGCCAAGAGACTGGAAGAGTATGTTGTTTGCTTGGTAAAAAGCTCCATATCGGACTCCTTGCTGACGCTGTCCTAGGGAACTTAATATGCCGCCGCTCTCGGCTCTCAACATCAACCATCCGCAGCCTGTTCAAAACCCACCATCCGGTTTCGACGCTCAGCCTGTGGCTCACCAACCTGTCCAGCAGCTACATGACCAATACCAGCCTGCATACCAGCAGCAGACCTACCAGCAACCCTCATATCAACAGCAGCCGCTGCAAGCACAACAACAGTATCATCAGCCACAGCCAACACCACAACAACAGCCTGTCTATGCCAGACAGGCCGTTCAGAGTCCGGCCGAGGCTTCAATACAATCGTGGGCCGGAGGCCAAACGCAGCCGCCACTTCCGCAACAGAAACCGTCACAGCCTGGGCAACAACCAAATCAATCGGCTGGAACGTGGAATCCTGCCATGGGCATCAAGTTTGGAGGGCCATCGGCTGGTGGATCGTCTGGTCAGGAAGGAACATGGACCGCCGGTTCAGGGATTAGATTTGGCTGAGGTTTCACGTTCCAATGATGCCTGATTACCGACATGATGGAACCTTGAAAGCTGTACATAGTCAGCATATATTTGTGTATTATGATCTGCACATACTGGGGCTCGCCCGGTGTTCGAATGGTTGCTGATCTTGGATACATAAGGGGACTGCTGGAATGGATTACGTTTACATCGTGTAACCAGACTTGGGCATATTGATTCAGTGCGGCGTCTTACCCGATGCGAGCTTTCCCCAGGGGTTTCATTAGTCGACAGGATGTTTCTGGGCCAACGAGGGGTGAGACTTCTGGGGAAGGACATTTTATGTCATTTGAGGGGAGAGAAGTGAGACAACAGCACCCTTTGTGTCAGTTGATTGTTGATGACTTTAAAGCGAAGGGTAGCTGAGGATGACGATTTCGTCAAAATGCCTGCAGATTGCGTAGAATGGAAGGCAATCGTAGCATACCAGTTGAGGTGGTTTTCGGAGGCCATAAGCGGATGATGGTAACCCTCTGTTTAGGAGCAATGACAAAACAGGGGCGTAAGAACATCATCAGTAAGCAGAGAGGTCAATAGGATCTCTTAGAGTCTCTTACTCTCGTGACGTTAAAGATATCATGGAGTTTGGTGTAGAATTCTACCTGCGAACCGTTATATCTCGGATCGTGGCCCATGATGGCGATTTGCACTGGCGTCAGAACGGGAACATGTCTCAAACAGGTGCCTTTCACGGGAGGTCGACGGGATTACTCTTGCCTCGGCCGGATGTTTGATGACGATATAGAAGTTCAAAATCATTGCACAACCACTGTCCTGGAGTGTTACATGTTGTGGTGGGTGGTATTGAGGCTTGTATCCAGGGTATGTTCTGCGATAAACGAATGCCGATTGTGGTTTTGCAATCCCTCAAAAGCCTTGAGATGGTATGAAACTCGTTTTAGAAAAGAACAATAGGGGCTACGATTTGCATTCCCGTGTCTTCCTAACGCTATTGCGACAGGTATGTCAGCGATTGCCTGATGAATACAGTCTCAAGGAACATCTTGCCAACTGTAGCATCACTTGAGCAACACATCCTTGGAGATCAGTTGCAGTCTATTCATTCAGGCTCAACATATAAAGATGGGATACTTCCAACAGATGATAGTTGTCAAACAACCTCTTTGATCCTACACAATTTGGCCCAAGACACACAAGACGCTCACATCTCCTACCTAACCAAACAAAGAAAAAAACATCCACCAACTTCTCGAAAATGAAGCTCACCGCAACCACCATCATCTCCCTCCTCGCGAGCACCGCCCTCGCCGCTCCCACCGACCTGTCCTCCGACAGCAACACCCCCTCCGCCGTCTCCCCAGACGCATCACTCCCCACGGAAATCCACCTCGCCGACATCTTCTCCGACCGCCAAGTCGCCGTCCTCAAGGTCCTCTCCTCGCACAAGCAAGACCTCGGGCTCAGCGAAAAGGAGGCCGAGATCCTCGACACCTTCATGAAGGCCCTCCTGGACAATGTCAGCATCAACGTCAAGCAGCAGGCTCCTCCTGCTGATGGCACGAACATTACTACTACTACTACTACTACTACTGCTACACCTCCTGCGAATGTGACGGGTGGAAATACGCCTGTGCAGGGTAACGGCACTTTGATCGATCCGTTGAACGGCATCAACGTGACTGCGCTTGGGGGTCTGCTGGGATCTGCCCCGGGGACTCCCGCAAATGTGACGGGGGCTGCGGCGAATGCGACGGCGACGGCGTTGGCTATCTTGAAGGCTATCCCTGGGTTGGCGAGCTTGCTGGGCGGAACGACGGCGGGTGGTTTGGGAGGACTGACGGGCGGTCTTGGTGGTTTGACGGGATCTGGAGGATTGACGGGACTTGGTGGTTTGAACGGGCTGACTGGTGGCTTGGGAGGGCTGGGAGGACTCGGAGGACTGGGCAGTCTTGGAGGTCTAGGTGGACTGGGAGGCCTTGGTGGTTTGGGTCCTTTGGGAGGGTTGTTTGGAGGGCTGCGTCGAGGCGGGCTTCTTGGAGGAATCCTCATTCCCGGCATTCTGTAGACTCGGGGGCAAAGGAACTAGATATAGGGGGAAAGCAAGCAAAGATTACAAGAGTCAAGTAACAGACGTGAAGATGTAGAGAGTATCACAAGAGGCAATTAAGCTGGTCATTGAGCTTCGTACAGTTGCACCTCTTTATGCAATCTGAATGGCTTTGAGATATTATGGCTATTAGCAATCTGAGAATCTTACAGAGCTTTTCCACCTTTGTGAAACTTATCTCTCTCTCTCTGAATCAGCTTCCTGAGGCTTTAGAAAACTGATATATGTAAGGTATATCAGTATCTAATGATATTTCAGAGACCTTCCAGTTATAGGCTGAATAAAAAGAAGAAGAAGACGAAACAATATACCTGTAATTGTAGAGACACCTTGTGATGGAACAGGCCATATCTTGCAAGACTAGTCAGTTAATCTAGGCTCTTTGCCACAGGGGCAGGGGTAGCATTCTTGCATGCCGATTTGTGACTGACCTTGTGTACTTGTGTCTTTATCCTCATGACTGAAGTTCTCGAGAGTCCTTTTGATCATCTTGCGGTGGATCATATACACTTTTCCCCTTAGCTGCGTTACCTGCTGTTAGGAGACTGAAAGATATTACGATGCGTGAGCTTGTAGAGACTTACCACATTGCAAGGAAGATTGTAGCATTTCTATGATTGCTGAGTCGCCAAGTTGCCTCGCAACTTCTAGTGGTGTGGAGTAGCAGTCTCCCTTGAAGTCGGGCTGCGCGCCGTGTTTGAGGATTAACTCTACGGCTCGCTGGTTCTGCTCCTCTATCGCACATAGCAGCGGCGTCTTCTCGTCGTGTCAGTAAATCTAGAGGCTTCGTTTAGCCGACACAGACTCACACACTAGAACAGCAAAAACACTCGTTAGCACATCGACTATATGACCCAAGACAGCCGAACTCTCAAGGTTCACTTACGAACTATTATACCAGTGTCAGCTTTCCATGCATGGTATTGAGGGTATTTCGGGTCATCTTACGAGCTGTAATGCCAAGAAGCATTGATGAGAGCCTGGTTAGTCTGGTCAAAGGAGACGTGCAGCAAATTATGCTCACTTACACCCCCCTACAACACCAACCATGTGGATGTGTCAGTTATCAACATCATTTGGGAGGGTAGATGTTGAAGGTTACCTTATCCTGAACACAGATTGGTTAGTTCCATGGATCAACTGCAGGATGTGACTGTTCGTTTCATACTCGGAATGTATAATTCGCTTCTGCGCCCCTTGCCAGGAGCTCCTCGACAATATCCTCTGTGCCGCCTTGTATAGCGTAAACCAACGGGGTGTGACCACTGAGTTCAGCTGCATTTACGTCTGCCCCCTTCTCTATTAACATCCGGGTGATATCCGGTGTACTGGATCTTATGGCGTGAATTAACGGGGTGTGACCATCGACGTCGGCTACATTGATGTCTGCCCCCCGCTCTGTCAACATCCGGGCGATATCCGCTGCACCGCACTCCAAGGCGTACATCAAAGGGGTGTGACCGTCGACGTCGGCTGCATTGACATCTGCACCCCTCTCGATCAACACCCGGACAATATCAGTGTGCTTCCTCCCAGCGGCCATAGCGAGAATTGTCTTGTTCTTCTCGTTCAACACTTCCGTATCAGCACCACTGTCAAGCAAACGTTTTACAACAGGCTCGTGGCCTTCTTTGACAGCAGACCACAGAAGGTCACGACGAATGGTGTCTATCGCATGAGTATGAGCCAATCGTGTCAGTACGTTCGCTATATCCTGTTTTCCAAGGCAAAGCGCGTAAGAGATCGCCGTCCCTCCGATTCTATCCATGATATCAGGATTAGCTCTGGCCTTGACGAGTTGCTGAACAATATCAAGATGGCCGTTCCAAGCGGCATAAATCAGTGGTGTTCGATCAAAATAGTCCAGCACGTTGACTCTTGCACCCTCCCATGGTACTGGTGAACGAAAAGTCTTCTTGAGCGCGCTCTTGAGACGCGCTCTGAGGCCTTTAGGCCGCGCGTTGGGACCTTTGATCAACAGATTGACGATAGCGTCAAATCCGTTCTCGGATGCCCAAGAGAGCGCCGAACGCCCGTAGGTGCCGTCGACGGAATTTATAGCGATATCGTATAACCGGAGCTGAAGCCTTACAACTGATTCGAATCCAAAATATGAGCCAATCATCAGGGTTGTGAAGTTTTCGGGAAACTTGGTCTGCGTTTTTGTCCAATAAATCCTGAACCATGTCGGGACACGAACTGATGAGTCGCAGATCCGCAGCAGCTGCTCCGCAACGTCACTTTCCACCATATCGGACGCTCGAAAATGGGTTACCCAATGCTTTGAAGCATATTCCAGGAAGATATATCTGTCAAGATACTCTCCCATTTTGCTCTCCAATGTGATTGGCTCATTCTGATAGTCTGTAAAGAGTAGAAGCCATAGGCAAATGGTGCAAAGAATGCGGTGGGACTCGGACGGTTCAAGTGAGAACTTCCAGTGTCGTTTTCTTCGTACTAAAGGGTTCTCATGATGGTCGCCTAAGATTTCTGCTCGAAAGGCCATGGAGGCTCTCGTAACTAGAAACTCTTTCGCAGTCTGGTGGAGGAGATATATCTTCTTGTCTGTAATAGTGACGAAGAGGCCACAGATATGTCTGATATATGCGCTGACGCGAGCCTCAGGCCTGCCAGGCACTTCTTCGTATGACTTGTGACTGTGTTGAATGGCCAGTGCTAGATCCATTTCTGCGAGAGACAAAGGCCGTTCTGCCGCGACGACTATGTGAAGCAGCTTCTTAGTCGCTTCGGAATTGTCACTCTTCGCCAATATCTTCTCGTATGCTTCATCGACGGTTCGTGGGAGAGTGGAAATGGCCTTGCATATCTCGGACTCACTGATCTTGTGACTGATTTCTCTTTCAATCCATTCTAGAGTGAGGTAAACCCATAGGTACGTCTGGTTGGGAACGGCCTTGAGTCCTTTCAAAAGCAACCACTTCTCGTTGGCTGTGAGATGCAGGTTTTCTTGGATGCAAGACACCCTGTTCTCTATATATATATCAATCTCCCTCGTGATCATCCTTACCTCGGCATCGCCATCACCCTTTAGATGGATGACGGGTAGTCCCGGAATGTTCAGGGTGTTTATGAAGTCGTGTTTGATTTTGTCATAAGGGCGGCTTGTTATGAGAAACTTGAGGCTCGTCATCTTCTTGATGCTATTGCTTACGCCATAGAAGTGACACAGAAGTTGTGCAAGGTCTTGCCGCTCTTCGTCTGTACATTCGTCGAACGCATCAAGGATACAGACTATTTCGCCTGCGTTTTGCTGCTGGGCAGCCATCGCCAAAACATCCCACAGCTCCCAAATTCCGTAGTTGGCATTGTCGGAAACTGCTTTGTAAGATTTGAATCGTTTGATAACGTCCGAAGAGAGCAGACTGTCCTTTTGTGTGAAGAGCTGATGCAGGACGGAGCTGAGAGCAATCCTGGCACTCCTCTGATTCTCAAAGTCGTCCTTGAAAAAAAAGTAGCAAATCGTTCTTTGGTCTATGGCTTTTAGCTCATCGACGAGATACTTGGCCAAAACCGACTTGCCACAGCCGGGATTTGCAGAAACCCAGAGCATACAGGAAGACTTGCTGTTTCGCCAATCCTGAAAGTGGCGGTGGCCCATGAACCACTCGCAAGTTCCTGGGACACGGTCCGAATTCCGGTCCTTTTGCTGACCATATGGTAGCTTGTAAAGAGCCTGAAGTATCCCTTCTCGCGCAGTTCTTTCTGGATCTTTGGCGTTGGGAACTCGCGCTCTCCTATCCTCTTCATTGCATTTCAGGTAAGCAGAGGAACCGTAGCTGGGTTCTTGATACGATATGCTCATACTCAAGTCATTTTGTTCTTCATGGTAATGATTTATGATGTCACCGCCTGTGCTGATCTGTTGGCCCTGGCCGCTAAAATGAGACTGATGGCCCGTTCCACCCGGAGCAATGCGTTGATGATTGTTCGTCTCGATGCCCGATTCCATTTGGCTCAGGTTTTCTGCCCATGGGGAGTGTGGTCATGGCTTTCGACTTGGCCGTGGAGTACGATGACAACCTTGCCGCAGAGAGAATAATGATGACGATACAGAAACAGCCAAAGAGGCTGCAGACAGCGCGGGCAACCCCTAGAAAAAGTGACGCCGGCTGAGCAGGACTTACTGCAAAGAAAAGAAGATGATGGTAAATATGCCCCGCGTCAAAGAGGGGCTTCGCAGCATGAACTACCTGAACTGGTCGAAACGGGAGCCCGAGACGCCTCTACCAATTAGACAGCATATTCTGCTTCACCCTTGTCAATCGATCTCACAGAGGCTAATTGATGTACGGCGAGACTTAGAAGTAAAGTACATGCACGTATCCCTGAATACGTGTCGCGTTATCGAACCATCTATTTACGGGGCAATAGAACTAGTGGCTTGTCCGGAGCCATGATCCGTTCTGTCATTGACACATACATGATGAACTACATGTATCCTGGACGAAATGGATCGAGGTGCAGTTACGCTCTATGAGAACCCAGGAACGTTGGGCTGCGTTGGGCACAAAGGCTACGTCGCCCGAGTGGCAAAACAGCGCACACCAGCAGACAAACATATTGCTGTCTTCATTTTAAACGGACTTGAAGTTGTGATAGTTGACTCTGCAACGTGTCGTGACAGTAGTGACAGATAGCATGTGCATCTGTTTTCTACCATGCTTGAGTCGTCCAATATGCTTGTGTGCACAAAATAACAGCAAAGCGCACCACTAACACAATGTCCATTAGATGATACCTTAGCTATTATCCATCACTACAACCACGGTGTGCTACTATGATAATTTCTGGAACTTCTTCATCCATCCGTCATATCGTATCGTCCAAGTACAGCCTTCGTGACCGAGGCAGCGGCGGCCGCAGCGTACGGCTGCCACAAATCGTTTTTGTGGCTGTCAGCGTAATCACAAACGCCTTTTACGATGATGCAGGGAACTTCATCCCAGATGCCTGCCCCTTCCATTTCAAATGCAACCACGTTGTGTTGTTGAGCAAGCTGGTCCCGATGCTCGCCAGATTTCATCACCGTGCTTCCAGAGGCCATTTGCCCGACAAGTATTCGCGGCCGCAGTTCTTCTATGTGTTGTGAATCACTTGTCATTGTTGACGGTCTCCCCACCAGTTGATGCTCATCGCAGCCAAGTTTGACACATGACGTCCAGGCAGCCTCTTCGCAGAAGCCATCGGCCTGTTCATTACACAAGAGGCACGCTTGTGCGCCTCTGTGCTTATGCCTGTAAGTTGGCGGGAAAAGTTTGTCATTGTCTCTCCCAGGAAACTGATAGTTAGACTGACGCCGCTTCCGTATAGCCTCTGCCTGCAACACTTTGAGATGTGCGCATGCTTTCAGCTGTAACCGTTCCCTTCCAAATTCGCTCTCGCAAAGTGCAACTAAGCTTCTTATATTCTTGTTTGGTCTTCCGAGCCTATCAGCAGTGGTGCTCTTTGACATGAACGTTTCGGGGTACTGTTTGCCAAGGTCATACTGAACGGCGGATCTGCTGATAACGACATCGCCCAGACGAACTTGCATCGCGCCCTCGCCCGGTACGCCGCCACAGATACCGACGAGGAATGCAAGCTGTAGGCCGCAGTAACTGGATCGCAAGCTAGCTGCTGCCCCTGCAGCCGCAGCCGTGCCCATGTTGGGAAGAAGCGCCAGCACAACGTCGAATTTGCCCATACGGCCTGTTGTGTAGGAGTTCATATCCCCACGAGCACGGCCATACGACTCGTCATCATCCCATAATTGATCGAAAAGCAAAGAAACAGCATCGTACTCGAGAGGTAACGCGCAAATGATGGCGATTTGGAAATTCTCACGTCGACATGGTCGGCCTTGGTGATCTTTAACACTTTCGTGTATGCCTCCAGCATTTCCGGTCCCAGGGTGATCGCCCCGATGGCTTTCAGAGCTGCGGCCCGTATATTGACCACGGTTATGATTCTTTCCGTTTACATGGTGTGACGCAAAACGCCATGGATAATCCTGCCTCGGCGTCCCGTTGTCTTGCGGAGTTGGAGCTTCAAATGAAACGTGTCAGCTATCAGCTACTGAAACATTGTATCACAACCTGGTCTCCTACCAAAGTTCATTGATGTTGCGTGATAGTTGGTTATGCTTCCAATACCCGTGTTTATCTGCTGCCCCTGGCCACTATAATGAGATTGATGACCTGTTCCGCCGGAAGCGATATGCTGAATGAACTGATTTCCAGCGCAGCCGATATCTGCCTCCTCCACAGAAGACTCTACCTTGTACATCTCATCTATGGCATCTTTCAGCTCGGCGGTCAGATTATTGTTTGCCGGCTTGAGAAACTGTTTCGTGAATAATGCAAATAAGTGTTCTAGGATGCCCAGCATAAGAGCTTCCACAGAGTAGGATTTGCCCAGCTTTGGTAGAGTGATGCGATAACGATCCAAAACAGATATGTTCCCTATGTGCTTCTCTATGTCGGCTGCCACTTGGCTCAAGATTCTCTGTAGCATTTTTGCCCTCTTCTCGACACCAGCAATCAGAGGATAGACGGCCGCTTGAGAGGATTCGTCCCATGCTGGATAGTCACGAGCGCAGCGCAGGGTAGCCTGCGTGAGAGGTAGGTACTGGTTCACCTTTGTGAACTCATATGGCAGGTCAGCTAATTCCTCTATTTCATTCTCATAATGGGAGAGGATCGCCTGAATGGTGACAAGAGCTGACTTGATGATGCGGCGGGGCTCCATGTTGCCTCTCGTAAAGAAAATCTCAGGGGAGATGCGATGTGATTGACGAGAGCCCTATGTTCACACAGGCTCATTCAGGGACGCTGATGCATAATTTGACTAGAGTGAATATTGCATGGACTATGATCGCCTCCCGTACTTGATAGCTCAAAAGCAATTATGACATAGTTTGGAACTCATTTGAAGGCTTGGAGATGGATTCAAGAGCGCTATTTTATGGGAAGAGAGGGGTTCGTCAGATCCTACCTCACGTACAGAGGCTTATAAGTGATTCTTATGTCAGCGATGAGCAGAAGGCCAAGCGCGGCATACGCAATGTAATAGAACCGACAACCTCGAAATCATGATTGGCAAGACTCCAGCTCCAGTGCCTTGTAACATACATCTTGCCAGATAGACGGCCAGAACTGTTACAGTTATGGGTATGGACTGTTTATAAGGCCCAATTTATGTCACAGTAGAGCTATGAACTGCAACTGTGCAACTTTCGTCAACTCATTTCTGTAGGGTACGTCCATTCGAAGTCCACATGAGACGCACCTATCTACGCTCAAAGCCTGATGTGATCTGCGAAGAAGAATCGGCCAACCATCTTTACTCAGCTTCATGGTTATGGACAAGACAGATCAAGTCCCAACAGGAGTAGTAGTCTTTCCCGTGACCAGACGACTCGTCCAACATGCATGAGGTTGGCGCCATGTGTTCAGCCTCTCCCCTCATTCTCTGGCCCTAGATGTTTGGCACAAGTGGGCTTCAAGGCCGCACAGGCCTTGTTGCAGGCCTTGTGATGCATATCTTTTAAGCTTAATTGGCTCAAGGCAAGAATCCGAATTCCAGCTTGGCCGACTACAAAAGACGGCGCCGTGGCAGCTGAACGGTGTTTGGCGTCCCACGGCTCTGCTCGGAGACAGATTTAAGGACCGAGAGTTCTCCGTGTTTGTGGTGGAAAGGTGTCTGTACGATTCGCTCAAATAGGCAAGATTCAGGAAGCGGCAGAGATCCGTGGACGTGACAATCGCAAGGAGAAGGGGTCTTCTTGCTATTGAGATCGCCTTACATACTTTGCTCCTATACAAGGACAACTAGGTAGCATCCGATACGACTACAATGGATCACATCGCGGAACCTCCACCGAGCTACGGCAATCATTATCAACATGCGCTGCTTCCTCCGCCATACTACAGCCAGGAATACGCCCGTGTAGCCGTGGTTGGCGAGATGTGGACGGCAGATGGCATCCTTTCATCAGGCAGAGGACGATCGAGTATATTGTCAAGATTTTGGAGATGGATCGCAAAAGAACTGGCGTCGTCAACGGTCGTATTGTCGAATGGGAAAAGTGAGTCTGGTTCCCAACGCAGACATGGCGATGTGATGTTGACGTGCATAGATTCAGATATGTGTCTTGGTGCTTGTTGTCGCGGCTAAGTCTTCTTTTACTATCTTTCTTTCTTCACCTCGGGTTTATGGGAGTTTTGGTCACGGACTTACTACCTGTTGTCGATGTGATGACTTGGTCTTTGGTTGTACAAGTTTGGGAACACTCATTGAGCGCGATCATGTGTATAATGCATGCTGCCAGGTTATGCTCTGGTAGAGCAATGATAGCAGCTCATCCCCCTTGGGAATGACTTTTATATATAGCAAATTCAAGTCCGAGCGGCCCGCTCTTGTAAGTGCCAAGAGACTCAGAACTCCCACGTCTGTTCGACCTCGCGGGCATACGCTGAAATGTCATCCGGCTGCAGCGCGCTCCATCGAGACTCATTGGTCACGGCATCGAGATAATGCTCCAGCGCGAGAGCCGTCTGATGCGCCCACTTCTTCGCACTCACGCCGCCCACGCCTGTTGCCATGGGGACCATGAGCAGGCTGCGGATCTCTTCGTGCTGCTGCTGCTGTTGCGGCTTCGCATTGCGGACTGCGCGGTTGTGTCTGTCGACTGCGCACAACAGGCTCCAGATGCACTCGTAGACGACCTCGCGATCCCAGGTGACGCTCTGCGGGACGCGCATGGTCGGGCACAGCGCCAGGTACTTGGTGCCCCAGGTGTTCCTCGAGCGCGCGTGGAAGTCGTCGGGGATGCGCAGGAGCGTGCAGGTCCCCGGAGGAGCGAAGCCGCGCCACTCATCGTACAACTTGGCCTGGGCGGCCCTGGTGAGGGCGAGATAGTCGTCGCGAGGGGAGAAGGAGCGCGAGATGGCATCGTCGAAGCCGCCGTCCAGCCGGCCGTACGAGTTGGCGGGGGAGACGATGAGGTCGAACTCGGCCTCTACGAAGGAGAGGGCGCAGTTGTGGTATGTGATGGAGATGGATGAGAGGCGGTCCGACGAGGCGACTGCTGCCTGGAGGGCGGTGCTGTATATGTCGTCCATGCAGAGGGCGTGGATGTGCGGGATGGGAGAGGCATCTTGGAGAGCCGGCATTGGGAGGTTGGAGTATGGTTTGATGTGAGGGGGGAGGGTGCTGGTGTTGATGTTGATGCTGGTGAGGAGGATGACGGTGAGGCTGATGGTTTACTCGCATAAAGAAGTTCCCGTCGTGTGTCATGGACTCGACGCTATTATCCATGAGCAGTTGAAGCGAATGCAGGATTACATAACGCATCCTTCGTTTGTTTGTTCTTCATCGTAATACAGGGGTATCGTCGACTAGGAGAGCGGGCGGTCGGTCTAGTAGCAGGTTGTAAGCGAACTGCAAGCAAGCGTGTGATGAATGGAGCTACTCCGCAGAGAAGAGGACATAAATACTGTACGCCTTGGTCTCGGAAGGGAGACTCCATCCGAAGGACCCAACTTGCACGGCATTCGATGCCAAGAGGTTACATCGACGCCAGGAAATAGCCGGCAAGGCGGAGGAGGAGAGGGGACATGGTGCATTGCTCGGGCTTTGCGTGTGCTTTGGGTATGCAATGAGAGTCTATTCATCTTTGCCATCATGTCCGCTTGCCACTTTGTCAGGTCAATGAACTTCGATCGAGCTTGTAATAGATAGTTACATGAAGAGCTTGTGTCTGCAAAACTGTGAACCATCATCCACACGCACAAATGCTCTAGTCTCGCATACAGTTCATGCAACAGTTCATCCACTACCAACAAGTCCATCTCCGCCGGCCAACCGAAAAGAAAGACAGCTTCGCCATCGCATCCTCCAGCTTCCTCTTTCAACAAAGCACGCACACGCATCTCACCGCATACCTCCGTCATGCCGCATGACGCAGCGCGCCCTTGCCCAACGTCTCGCCATGAACCTTGTTGGCGATGCCCTCGCCATCTCCCTTGTCCCTCCTTGGCCCCCTCCTCATCTCTTTCTTTCTCTCTCTCTCTTTCTCTCTCCCCGCTTTCCCCCGCACTCCTTCGTTCGACGTGAACCCAAGGATGCGGCTCCCGAGGCAAAGATCGCCGTCAACGCCTGTTACTTTCTGGAAGTTAACCCCCCACCTAACGGCATCGGGAGTGTAACCGTGGCAGTAGCTTTCCTATGAAAGTAGGGTGAAGCCAGAAACAGGGACAAGGATGGCGAGGGAGATGGAATAAATAAATGAAATGGCTGGCCCGGGACGTGAGCCCTGAGACAGCCACCCGAGCCGTCGACTGATATCCCCTCGAGAGCCGCCGTTGCAACGTCCTCGCGGCGTCTCTGTTTCCGTCTCTCCCATCGGGCATCGCGAAAAGATGATCACCACCGCACGCACCCAAAGATGCCTCTGCACCTGTCTCCCCACCGCCTCATGGGCGCTGCCATTAGCATCCTGGCCGTGTTCCCCGCCTCCGCGTCTGCGGGCTGGCAAAGCTTCCAGCCTCAGCGCCGCACGGCCTCCTCGTGCCCGGACTACAGCAGCTATTCGGCTCAGCCGCACGGCCCGTATTCGTCTGGCCCTCTGAAGCTACCTTACATGAGGCCGAGCGAGGAGTGCAGGACGTTCAAGAGCCCGGCAGTAGAGGTGAGCGTCGGCATCCTCTGTAGCGTTGCACTACCAGCATTGCGTCTGGTTCTCCTTCCAATACTTGATTGAGGAACTGACAAGAGATGCCTTCCCTTCCGCACAGAAAGTGATTAGCGACTTGAAATCTCAACTCAAGGATCCGGACCTTGCCCGGCTGTTTGAAAATACCTTTCCGTCGACGCTGGACACGACCGTCAAGTATTTCGACCCGGCGCAGAACCTGGCATTCATCATCACAGGTGTAAGTTGATCTCCAGTTTCCTCTCTGTAACCCGCCCAAGATTTCCCCTGTCTGACTTTTTGCTAGGACATCACGTATGTATATATGCCTACATACTCCCAGCCGCCATTACTTTACGCTTCAAGAGAGCCTAGGCTGATCCGCAAAGTGCACAATGGCTTCGAGACACGGGCAACCAGTTTGCTCACTTGTACAAGCTTCTGCCACATGATAAGAATTTACAGGCTCTGGTCAAGGCGGTGATCAACACAGAGGCGCGGTACATCTCACAGTATCCGTACTGCGGTAAGCGTCCAGATTGGTGTCGGTGTGTTGCGAATGCGTGACATTCATCTGATGGGAATCCTCACCTAGGCTCGTTCCAGCCGCCTCCCGAGAGTGGCCTGGCTCCCTCCGTAAACGTAAGTCGTCTCATTCAGCTTCAGCACATTGTGAATTCTGTTCCTAACGGTAGTTACAGGACTGGGCAACCGGTGTCAGGGTGAATCCGTATGTACTCGCGCACCCGCCGCCACTTACACGAGAGGCAGCACTCCTATTAACGTTTGCGCTCCTTACAATAGACCCGTTGACAACCAGACGGTCTTCGAATGCAAGGTACGATGGCAGCCCCGGATCCCGCTGAAAAGAACCAGTCTTCTCACAGGCAAGCAGTACGAGCTCGACTCCCTCGCCGGCTTTCTCAAAATCACGCGCTCGTACTACGCCAACACAAAGGACTCGTCCTTTATCAACGACAACTGTAAACAAAGCACCCACCTCCAAGCAGACCCTCTTTTCAGGCTATCTCGGCTAACGCAAGTCATCGAAAAAGGGAACGCCGCAATGGCCCAGATCGTCAGGGTCCTTTTCGAGCAATCTCAGAGCAGCTGGTCGCAAGACTACCAATGGGTCAGCTACTACAACTGGACGGGCACAGCCGGCGCGCTCTCCCCAATGGTGCCCAACAGCGGCAACGGTGAGCCGAAGCAGGCAAATGGTCTGGTCGCCTCGAGCCACAGGCCTTCAGACGACCTCTGCGTCTTCAGTGAGTCTCTTCTCCCCCCTCGAGGCAGGCGTGCCAATCAACAGCAGCCCACATATTCATAGTCAACCCCCCTTCCGCTGACAAACCACAGACTTCATCACCTCCGACAACGCCATGATGTCCGTCGAGCTCGCCAACGTCGCAGACATGCTCGGGGCCATCGGCACCCAGAGGCCCCTCGCCAAGCAACTGATCCAGTACTCCGACACCATCAAGCAGGCCGTCTGGGCGCACACCCGCGCCGCCAACGGCATCTTCGCGTACGAGACCAACGGACTCGGGGCGCAGTACATCATGGATGATGCCAATGTCCCGAGTCTCGTCTCGCTGCCGTACCTCGGCTTCCTCAAGAGGAGCGACCCGACGTACCAGAAGACCAAAGCGGCCATGTTTTCGAGGGCGAACCCGTACTATGCCGCGGGAAAGTCGTTTGACGGTATCGGGTACGTCTGCTTCATCTTCTCTCTACCTCCCCTCCCCCTCCTCACCTCTACACACCACGTCAACCATCCTCTCTCTTCTGGTGGAACATGATTAACCAGCCATTACGACGGGCAACATCCGCAGCGGCCCCCACGTCAACGCCACATATCCTTGGCCCATGAGCCAAATCTCCGCCATTTTCGGCACCGACAGCGACCGCGAGATCAAGCAGCGCCTGGCTCTCATCCTCGGGAGCACCAGCGGCCTGGGGCTGATCCACGAGAGCGTCAGCATCTACAACGGGAGCTCATACACGCGCCCGTGGTTCGCGTGGGCCAACAGCTACTTTGCTGAGATGATCCTCGACCTCGCCGAGAGGAAGCCCGCCCTCATTTTGAAGTCTGGGCGGCCGTACAGGATTGGGCAGTGAGATGAATGCCTTTACGTGCAGCAAGGAAGGGAGCCAGTCAGTAAGGTAGGGAAGATGGAAACGCACAATCACGTCTTGCTCCTACAGCATGTGGTTGGCAGTGTTTTACCACTACAGTGCTTTTGCCGCGAGGAATATGCACCTGGGTCCCTGTAATTCTTGTATTCAAGCCACCGCACTTCTCATCAATTTGCAATAAGCTTGACTTGTGCTGATACGTGCTGCAGCGAGTGGCTCTCTTCTGCGTCTGATTCTTTCCCTGTTCCTTCTCAACCCTGTAAAACAGCTGAGTGACTATTCTGAGCGACTTCACCACTTCCATACTTTTACACCGCGCTCACATGCAGCAATTACATTGAACCTCCTCGCAACATTGGCATGTCAGACTCTGAAGAATTGATGATTGTTGGTATAGTTGGTAGTTTATCCCATATGAAGGAGGGAAAGGGGGGGACAAGTCAGGGCGCCTGAACTGGGATCTATTCATGCTATCTCTGGCTATCTCATCTCGGGCTACCCCGTACAGAAGCTTACCAGGCATCAAGAGTCGCCTGTCTCTTCCGAGTATTCGGCTGCAAGTCTTTGCCATCGCTCCCAGCAGCCACAGCTTGCTTCCCATAGGCGTCTGCATCCCTTTTGCTCCCACGGTCGTCACGGCTGCTAGTCGCTGGCAACGGGAACATAGCCAGCAGCTCTCTTCCAGCTGTCCCCCGAGAACTGCTCAATATCAAAATTCCTGCTGGCAAATCCTGCCGCTAGTTTCGTGCGTTGTTGAAAGATGAGCTTCAGATTACTGTGGCCGACTTGGGTAGAAGAGCTTCTGTCGTGCTTCCCGGATCTCGTGTTGGCTTCCGCCGCCGTCATAATGGATAAAGAAGTGACGCACGCAAAGCTACATCATCACATACGCAGACAGTATTCAAGTTCCTTCTCTCAGATTTACGATGCAGGAGAACGATGTGCCGGGTGATCAAGGCCTCGTAGAATCATACATGGTCTAACTCGGTTTCTTCGCCGCCTTTGTTTTTTTGCCTCTTGTGGACTAACGTAGGCGGCTTTTCGAGTCATTCGCCGCGAACTCACCTCGGGCTATACATATATACTCCAGACACCCCGCTAATACTTGATTGGCAACAATATAAGAGCACAAGTTGTCCATCATTCTGAACGTCATTTGACCCTATTCTTCCCTGTTATCAAATCGATTATCGGGCAACAGGTTGACCTAATGCAACCTGCTACAGACACACAGTACGATGTCCTCGTCACAGGCTCATCAGGCCACCTCGGCCACGCCCTCATGATCACCCTCCCGGCCCTCGGCTTCCATCCCCTAGGAATCGACATTATACCCTCCCCCACAACCGCCTGCGTCGGCTCAATAACAGACCAGCCGCTCATCGCCAGCATCCTCCAGAAGCACTCCATCAAGCACATCCTCCACGCAGCAACCCTCCACAAGCCCCACGTCACATCCCACCCCAAGAGCGACTTCATCCAGACAAACATCGCCGGAACCCTCACCCTCCTCGAAGAAGCCGCCAAGCTCGGCCCCCAGATCGAGAGCTTCATCTTCTTCAGCACCACCAGCGCATTCGGCTCCGCGCTGAGCCCTAGCCCGGGCTCCCCCGCCGCGTGGATTGACGAGGCCGTCATGCCCATCCCCAAGAACATCTACGGCGTGACAAAGATCGCTGCGGAAGATGTCTGTCAGCTTTTCCACAGGGAGCATGGCTTGCCTGTTCTCGTGCTTCGCGTGAGTCGCTTTTTTCCTGAAGAAGACGACGACGAGGACAGACGCAATGCGATGAGCGACGAAAACCTCAAGGTTCTAGAGATGGCGTATCGCCGCTGCGACATTGCCGACATTGTTTCGGCCACTGTGTGCGCGATGAACAAGGCGAGGCAGATCGGATGGTCCAAGTACATCATCAGCGCGCCGCCTCCTTTCGCAAACGACGCCGAGACTCTGGCTGCTTTGGATAGAAATCCAGAGGAAGTGTTTAACAAGATGGTTCCAGCAACAGCCTCCGTCTTTCGTGAGAGGGGATGGAAGTATCTAGACCGGATTGACCGCGTCTATGATTCGCACAAAGCGGTTCGAGAGCTGGGCTGGAAGCCCGAATACACGTTTGTGCAGATCATGGACAGGTTGGCTCGAGGAGAAGACTGGCGAAGCGAATTGGTTGAACAAGTGGGACGGAAGGGTTATCATGCAGTCAGCCATGGCGTATATACTCAGAAATAGGCTGCAATCGACTTGAAGAGGATGAGTCGGACAGCGATCTTTGCACACCTTCCGGAATCTTATGCTCTATTTCCCAGCTTACCAGACTATTGCAGAAACTCATGTCTCCCCTGGTCCTTCAGCACGTCGTGCACAGCCTTGAGCACTCTGTCATGAGCCTCTGCCGGCGCAGCCACGAACCCAAAGTTGGCACTCATCTTCCTCCCGGCCGACAAGTCAATGTCCCTGCCATGCACGTCCGTGATCTTGCCGCCCGTCTCTTCAAAGAGGAGCATGGCGCCCGCGTGGTCCCATACCTTGGCATAGCGGTCGCGGCGCTTGTACACCCAGACGGTCGTGTTGCCGATGCCCAGAGCCATGGAAGCCCATCGCAAGACCCAGGGCACCAGATCGCTCCCCGGGAATGAGAGGCCCAGGCGCTGAGCAACCACCTCGTGAACGCCGTCGAGGGCCGAGTCGACGAGACCAGTGCACGTAACGAAGCTGAGATCTTGGGTGGCGGTTTGCTTCGGCAGCTGCGTCACAGACGACGACTCGCCGTGTAAAGGCCGCGCATAGGCGCCATGGCCCTTGATGGCATACACGATGCAGCCCTTGCCGTCAGGGTCGATGTCGCTGTTACGCAGGGGGCCCTTCTGATTCAGCGACAAGTTCGGTCCCGCGACAACACCAAGGGTCTGTTTCCCGTCGACAATTAGGCCGACGTTGATGGCATACAGCTCGCCTCTCAGATACGTCTTGGTGCCGTCGATGGGATCAAAGACCCAGACCCTGCCCGAGCCCGGGCCCCCCGGACGGCTCGTTCCCGCCTGGTCAATCAGATCGCACATGTGGTCCTTGGATTGGGGCAGCTTGCAGGCGCCTCTCTGGGTGTCGTCGTCGTGGGCAATGGTGTTGAGGAGGTCCCAGACGCGGCTCAGCAGCGCCTCGTTGGCTCGCAAATCCGCGGCATCTTCTTCTCCTACAAACGTGTCCTCGGGGAATGCATCTTTAAAGGTAGAGATCAGGAGGGCCTGGATGGCGAAGTCGGCAATCGTGACTGGACTGAGATCCTCCTTTGTGACGGTGCCCTTGTCGTGGGAAGAGATGACGAGCTGGCTGAGTTTGGCAGCTTGACGGAGGGCTCCGAAGGCCGTGTCCAGCTCTTTCTCGAAGCCAGTCTCTGAGAGGCTCATGGTGTGAAATTCACATGAATTTGTCTCTGAAGCAGATGAGAGGGATGGAAGTCGAGTGACATCTGTTTCTGATTCAGTTTCGTTCGCGGCCTGCCCGTTCAGCATGCCCCGATTGAGACAAACTCGGATAGTTGCATCGGGCAATTTAATGTTAGCTGCTCCGCCATCAACGCCATCTGCCCCATGAACCTACAACGGACTTCAGTCAATCATTTCAACCTTCACCGTGATATCACAAGAATTGGCAAACTGTTACCATGACTCTCCCAATCTGCAACGACAAATAAAGGGCAAGTTCTACTCTCTGCCAAAATGCCAGTGCGCACAAGGTGTGTGCAACAATGGCCCGCATCAACCCTGCCGCCATAACACCTGCGCCCAGCCAGGAGCCATTCACGATCCAGCCCATCATCAGGGAGATGCTCGCCACTCGCCGCTGCACATCAGATTCCATCTTCATCGTCGAGGGCATCGATACCATTCCGGTGCCCGCCGAGACGCCTGACGACGACGACAGTTATGCTGTTCGACTGGTGCTGGGGGACGGGGAGCTGTGCATCCAGGCGTTGCTGCACCCGGACATGTTTCAGCTCGTCGAGAGGCGAGATGTCTTCGTGGGATGCTATGTGAAAGTGAAGGATCTCATCTTGCGGTTTGAAGAGCCCGAAGACGACAGCGTTGGACGGGGCTTTCTGGATGACGATGGCGAGGAAGCAGAGAAAAAGAAGGAGAAAGACGCCGAAAAGCCGATGGTGTATCTGATTTTGAACGAGCTGGAGACGGTTGGCTGGAACGAGTCGTACATGGCAATGTGGCGTCGCCATGAAAAGGGAAAAGATGTCGAGGAGCCAGCTGCAGTCACCAGCACGACCAACACAAAGGCGGAATCAGTACCCGAGAATAAGACGAAAACGCCCACGAAAGAGACAAAGGCGACTCCAACTGCTCCCTCGTCGAAAAGAGGCGCCGTCAGGTTTGAAGATCCACAGACTCCCGCAAAGATCAGATCCCAGGACAAGGGGAAAGCCAAGGCCAGCACTTCCTCCAGGCAGTGGGGGGATAACGCACACGGGGAGGTCGACGAGGAGGATCTGGAGGACGCGTTCGAGGCCTTTGAAGCACGCACCTTTCCCTCCAGGAACACGACGCCAAAGAAGCCCACGACATCCGACGCAAGGGCGGCATCCGCAGCCAGTGGCAGCACCGACAAGTCCCACCATCAGCAGCAGCAGCAGCAGCCACCGCACATGCAGCCTGTCGCTCTGCCCAAGGACTGGCACGACCCCCAGACGCCGCTCAAGCTCACGACCCTACGGCTAATTCCACACCTCCCATACGCACAGAACTGGTCCGTCAATGTACTCGCCATCGTTACCTCGCTCTCGGCCGTCGAGCCGTCTCATCTGCCGCCCGGCAAGCAGCGCACGGCACGCATCGCCGACCCCTCAACGTCCAAGCAGGTGCACCTGACGGTGTTTCTGGACCCGGAGGAGTTCACGCCCAAGGTGGGCAGCGCGGTGCTGCTGGTGGGTGTCAAGAACCACCGCTTCGACGGGGGCAGCTTGAAGAAGTATGCCAGCGATGGGAGCAGGGATATAGGTAGGAGATGGTGGTTTGAGGACCCGTGGGAGCTGGCGTGGCTGAACGTGGCGGGGATCAAGAGCTGGTGGCAGAGCATGGGAGAGGGGGAATCCACCTCTATATGAGAGAATAATAACAATATTTGTGTAAAACCGCCTAGCATTACTACGACCATCAAAGGCAATGGATTGACATTATGTTGGAGTTATGACTTGCAACGTGTCTGTTGCATATTCCCTAAGTGTGGTGAGCATAAGACGGGTGTGCCATCTCTAGCAATATTCAATTTTGGATACTGACCTGTAGATGACTGCAATTGCCTATACATAACTTTCTTCCTGAATGCCTAAGGTATCCATACAATTCATGCTGCCCTCGAGGTGAGCGTGCACGGTGGCTAAGCCGAGCATCTCCTAATGTTCGCCTGGTTTTTACACTTGAGAACGGGTGCTGGCAGTGAATGTTCGTAGCATTTTCCGTGTCACCCTCCTTTCCGTCTTCTGTTCAGGCGTGTTCTAACTTTGGCTCTCGAGGTGAAGTGTTCTGGACAGAATTAGGGTTGTCATCGTGTAATTGCCCATGCATGTCTCAGACATAGCTCGTTACATGTAGTATACATGCCCGGGGAGGCGGCCGAGAGTTTAACACAAGTCCGATCTGGGAGACTGTTGTGATACATGTAGTAGGTACTAGTGTGTTGTCCTATACAGGGCACAATAGACGGCATAAGGCTATGAAACATGAAGTGAGTTATCTGATCGGTGAGTTTTCGTTCACATCAGCGGACAACCTTCAATCGGTCATGCACACGAGCCAAAGAGTTATGAGGACTTTGTCTCTGGCTTACACCTTCAGGCGGAATGACAGAGGCATGATTAGGATGAATGAACTGATGTAGATAGCATAAATGGCCACACAAGACTGCGACCGCAGTATATAGTTCATGCCCGAGTGTAAAGCCCCGACAGCCGAGTCGAGACCCAAGGCCTCCATGCTAGACACAGACGATCGCCGCGGAAAACCACGATAACCCCAGACATATCTATGGCCAGCTGTGCCGATCCCGCCTAAGAGAAGATTTGCAGATTACGGTACACAGAGAGACGCAGATGGAGCACAAATGCAACTGAGTCATTGTTTAGTGACAGACAAGTCGACCGGGCATCAAAAGGGTGAGATGGAAGGACAGAGAGAGAGAAAAGCGGAGGATGAGCGCAAGGGCGCGCAGCTGATCTGATCTTGGCAAGGAACCCGGGCCGTGGCAGCGGTACCTAACCTAAGGCAAGGTGAGTCGTGTTACAGGTATGTATGTATGTACTTGCATGTGATGATTTTCCGTGGTGGTTCACTTGAGAGAGAGCGTCAGTTGAAGCTGGTGTTGTGGGATATAACCAGGCATTCAGTATCCTATTCATCGAAAGCGAGCCTTTTCCCCTCTTCATGTCCCCTCTATGGCGGTAAAGACTATGAGGTACCTTTGCTGGATTCTGCCATTTTTCTTCCAGGTCCCGTCCCTCTTTTTACAGTACGCCCCCTCTCGAGCCGCCCAAGCCCACAACTTCTCAACCTTCCTCCCCCCCTCGCCTTTCTGATACATCACTTTCAATAACCTGGCGCGCGCATGCATTGGCAAAGCCCGTCCGTCTCAATCCGTCCCGACCCTGGCTCGAGTCACCAGCTCGTCCCGCCTCTCTGCCTGCAGCACTAATTGAAGCCGGAGAGACCTTCAGGTACCGGTGCGCACACGTGACGGCCTCTGCAGCTGCACCAGCCTCACTGCCGCCGTGATTTGCTGGGAGCCCGCAGCCATCGGATGACTTTTGAGGCTTCAGCTTACCTTGACAATTCGTCCTCCGTCCGTCTTGTCTCTTGCTCTGCCCGCCCTCTGACTGCACGACTGGGCTCTCCCACCCATTTCGCTTACAAGGTATCAAAAGGTACCTATCTTGTGGCTACCTACCTGAATCTCTGCACCTGAGTTGGTCTCACACATTTCCTTCCGCCTCGCCTCGTCCCTCTCTTCTCCTCTCCGTCGACTGCAGCCAGCTCATTTCGTTTTCGACTCAGTCCCGACTCTTGCACATCCCGGCGTCTTCTCTCACCGTGACCACGGAGCAGAACCAATCAATCAGGATGCCCTAGCCATGGTCTCGCTGCCCCCGTCTCCGTCTCTGTCTCCGTCGCCTCCCTCATTGTCTCTTCCCTCTGCATCCTCATCGCTTCTTCCCGCAGGAGAGCCTCCGGAGCACAGTGCGAAGGACAAGCCCCAGCAGCAATCGGAGCAGTCGAAGCGCCTCTCGACAGGGCTCACCTCCAAGCCGCGGCGGCGCAGAGAGTCGCTCGACGCCCTGCTCGACAGCCTGTCGTCCTGGGACCTGCTCTACGTGCGGAACCGCATACGCGACGGCCACGTCAAGATGGACGGCTTCGCCAGCCTCAAGGAGCTGCCGCCAGAGGTCTTCGACTCCATCGTGCCTCACCTGCGGCTCCAGGACGTGCTCAACTGCTACCTCGTCAGCCGGGACTGGCGCGAGACGTGGAGGAACGGCGCCGTGGCCACCGCCCTGTGCCGCCGCTTCTTCCCGGGCCTCCTGGAGCTCTACGGCGGCGACGTGCCGGACCGCCACGAGCTGTTTGTCGCCACGGCCAAGTGCTATCTGCGCAAGCACTTCATGAGCCGCACCAAGCGGTCCTTTGTGCCGTGGGACGTGGGCTGGAGCTCCGACTACTTCACCAACGTCCAAGTGCCGCCGCCCAGCCGCCAGCTGGGCGACCTGCGGCTCGTCGACTTTGGCTTTGCGCCCCTGACCATCTGCTACTCCAACGGCAAGATTGCCTGGCAGCCCGACAACTGCCACATCATCGTCGATGACTTGTACACACGCGAGAGGGCCCGCTTCAGCTTCGGCGTTGACTACATCACCGGCCGGCCGCTGCAGCTGCAGGCCGTCACCGATAGCCTCGTGGTGCTGGCGTCGAGTTCGCAGCAGACCCGTGAAGCCCGGTCCACACGTATACTGGACAACGGACAGACCATGTATGTGGTAGAACGCGCTCCGTTGCGCCCGCTTTACGATCTTGCTGACAGTCGGACTGTAGAACCGTCTTCCATTTGCAGTATCGGCGATCCAAGAACGTTGTCCTGCCGGGCAATCTGGCACAGTGCTACGCCTACGGCGACATGGTCGCCTTTGTCACCAAGCAAAGACAGGTGGTGATCTGGGGCTGGAGTGACAGTGCCTACGAGCTAGAGCTTGATTACCACAGCGAGACCCTTCGGCAGCCTCTGAGCTGGGACAGGGACCTGGGCGGCGTGCCCGGCATCATGTTCCACCCAACAGACACGGACATTGTCTTTGCAGCGTGGATGTACTCGCCTGCGCCACCTGGTAAGTCTTCAAGTTGTGAACCAACAGGCTCAGCATTTACCCTTTTTTTGGCTGGGTTATGGCTTCTGGGTGCTAATTCTTGCCGTGTTACCCATCGTGCAGATCCTCGCATTCACACCATCATCGTCGTCAAATTTGAGCGTGGCTTGCCCGTGAAACGGTATGAAACGGACCTCTCACACCCAGAGTACCGGCGCCACCCCAGCAGTCGGCACTCATGTCCTTCCATGCGCTTGACGCTCTCTTGTCACAAGATGAACGCTCACGGCGGTTACTCGATTGGATTCGTGCAATACGTGCTCCTCGAAGAAGGCGCCGCCTGGGACGTGAGCGAGGCCACCAAGAATCCCGAGTGGCTCTGCATCTGCTTCAACGTCTTGACCGAGTCGTTTCAGCTCAACAAGTACGAGAGCCACCGGAGACCGCACCCGCCACATGTGAAACCCTTTGACTTGTGCGTGTGGGATGACGAGTTTGTCATTGCCTGGTACGACGAGTACCTCGTCAGCAGGCACTACTCGTACGGCATGCAGTTCCTGGAGGCGATCCCGGTCGACGAGGATGCCTCTGGATGCCCGCGCACCACCGAGGTTGACCTCGCCACCCGGCGCGAGCAGGCCGACGTGGCAGGCTACATGCTCGAGATTGGCTTTGCCCGAAGGATCTTTGTGGACAACGACTTTCTCATCATCACGACGGGCCAGGGCTACATGGTGCTCACGTGCACCGACGGCATCGAGCTTCCCGGCATCGTCACCGTCGACGAGCATGGCGTGCCCAAGATGTCTGAGAACCCGCCGTGGCCTGTCGCGGGGGAGCGGATAGAGCCACCGAGGCTACCCGGCTCGTGGGACACGAGAATGGTGACGAGCCTGCAGAGGATCCCAGCGGATGGGGACGATGTCGTGTGAGGCTAATGGGGCATACCTTATGAAAAGGAGACTGCGTGGACCTGATGACTGGACGACGAACTGTACAAGCAGGGAGCAGACTTGGGAAATTGACGTGACCGAATCAGATTTGAAGCTGGAAAAACGGTTGGCATTGTATCTGGGAGTAGCGAGGCGCGATGGCATCAGCATGGAGGGATCTTTGTGGCATTTTGACAAAAAGTATGTGATTTCTCTTTCTCACACACCGCGAGACCATGACCTGGTCTCTTCTCACCTCCGTCGAGAGAGGCGCGGGCGATTAAATACCCGCACAGCCAGGCTCGTTGACGTGATACCAGGTCCAGTGCTGTGAGCTCACGAGACTCGGTCAGATGCGCGCGCATGACGATCCATTCCTCAGCACAGGCCCCCGATTACGCGCCCACGATCCCCCTTATCAGCTTCCATGAGCATCAACCGACCCGCATCCACTGTAGCACTGGATCGTCCCTGCTGGAGCAGCCCCCTAGCACCCCCCGAGTCTCCACTGCGGGAACCACTACGGGGGCCGCTGAACGGACCACTAGGGGCGACGCTACGGGGGCGCAGGCGCCATTGAGGCCCGCGTCTCGGCGGCCGTTACAGGGCTCAAGGCTCCCCGGACTTTCAGCGCTCAATCAGCTCCGACTTCCAATTGTGATGGATGTGACGCTATCGGCAATGCAGTCACGCTATCGCTGATAAGAGCTCGGCTTGTCTCACCTCGCCCAATGCGAGCTGCACCCTTTTGTCCTCTGCCGTCCAACTCAATTCCGTCATCTCCTCGTCCTACATACCTCTCCTCCTCACTGCTGTCTGCCACCCTTCTCCTTTCTCTCTCTCTCTCTCTCTCTCTCTTGACTTGCATTCTTCTTTTCCTGCCATCAGTTCTTCGCCTCATTGCCATTGCCATTAGCGATGCAAAGTCCTTCATAAGCCTCTCTATCCGTCCGACCGATCCGTTCCTCGAGCCGCGCCTTTGCGGTCTCCCCTCCCTTCCGTCTCCAAAAGCCATCGCGATGCCGGCCTCGCCTTCGCCCCCCGACCACCAGCAGTTCATCTACCCGACAGCTCCCACATCTTTCCACGATGACGACCGCTCATCCGTCTCCAGCGATGACGAGGGCGATGCCTCGTCCGGCGCCTCCGACCCCGTGCAGCGCCGCCGCCAGATAAGAGCCAAGCAGATTGTGCGCTTCGTGTCTCTCGTCTCCGCCACCATCGCGGCCCTCTGCGCCGGCTCCATCGTCGTCTTCTCGCTCTACGCGCCCAAGTTTTTGTCGCGGCTGCACTACACGCAATTTCAGGTCAACGGCGTCGCCATCGGCAGCTCGCTCGCCCTCTATCTGCCCATATCCATCATGGGCTACGTTTGCGACCGCGTGGGCGTCGCGCCGCTGGCCCTGCTGTCGGCGGTGCTGTTTGGCGGCGGCTACGGCCTGGCGGCGGGCATCTACAAGAAGCTCGACTACGAGTACAACACGCTGGGCAAGTCCCACGGCGCCGAGAACGGCTGGTCGTATCCGCTCATGGTGCTGGCCTTCATCATGATCGGCGCCGGCACCTGTGCCATGTACATCAGCTCCGTGTCGACGTGCGCCAAGAATTTTGGCAAGGGCAAGTATAGGGGACTGGCCCTGGCCATGCCCATCACCGGCTTCGGCCTCAGCGGCATGTGGCTGAGCCAGTTTGCCAGCCGCTTCCTCTACGAGAAGAACCCTGACGGTTCCAAGGGCGACGTTGACGTGTTCCGCTTCTTTGTCTTCTTGGCCGCGCTGCTGTTTGTCATTGGTATTCTGGGCGTCTTCACTCTCAAGGTTGTCGACGAGCAGGACCTGATTGAGGAAGCCATTGAGGAACTGGAGCAGAGCGGTCTTCTCGATGGAAGCTCCCTGCTCGCGCGGTCCGAAAGCCGGAGGTCCGTCTCGGGATACGGCGCTATTCCCGCTGATGCCGAGGAGGATGGTGAGGAAAACGCCGGCGACGATGCGCGGTGGAAGAAGAACTGGGTGCTCAACGCAGAGACGCGCCGCTTCTTGGGCGACCACACCATGTGGCCGTTTGCACTGGCTTTCCTGCTCATGATTGGCCCGGGCGAGGCCTTCATCAACAATCTGGGCACCGTCATCGGCACGCTCACGCCTCCCATCACCGAGGACGTCAACCACAAGACGTCGGCTGCCACGCACGTTTCGGTCTTTGGTGTTACCAGCACCCTGGCGCGCCTCATGATTGGCACTCTGACGGATATCCTGGCTCCGGCGCCAGAGACGCAGCACATCCAGGTCGCTCCCCAACGCCCTGCATCTCCGCTCAAGCGCTTTGCCATTTCGCGCGTCGTCTTTATGCTTTTCTTTGCGCTTCTCCTCGCGATTGGTCTTTTGTTCCTCGCCAGCGGTGCGGCTCAGAACCATGCTGATCGATTCTGGATTGTGTCTGGTCTTGTTGGGGCCGGCTACGGTGCCATCTTTAGCCTGACGCCGCTCATTGTGACCATTATCTGGGGCGTCGAGAACTTTGCTACCAACTTTGGCATTATTGCCATGCTGCCCGCTTTCGGGTCGACCTTTTGGGGCCTCGTCTATTCGGCGGTGTACGAAGCTGGGGCACGGCACACGACCGTCCCGTCACACCTTGGTGGCGATCACGGCGACGGTGGTGACGGCGGCTCCGATGATTCTGTTTGCTACGGGAAGCACTGCTACGCGGCCACTTTTTGGGCCGAGGGGCTCTGCGTTATCGCTGCGTGCTTTATGCTGCTGTGGGCTTGGAAGGGCAAGGGAGGCTGGAGCCAGCGAGGCATCGTGATATAGAGCCATTTGACCGACGCTGTTTTCCTTACTTTTCTGTGTTTTCTGTTTCTCATTTTTTCTTTTTCTTCTTCTCCTTTTGGCTTGTTTGGCCATTTAAGCTTACTTGGGTTCGGGCATCTGAAAGAACGTTGACGAGATTGACCTTGGGTTCACACCCCGCATTCAATGTTTCTTGAGCTTTGGGATTTACCTGTTCGAGCGTTGTGCCGGCTGAGATATGGCTAGCGATATACGCATCTGGTGCTGGTGGCGTTAGGAAATGCTATCACTATGATCATCTTGGCCTTGTAGAATTTCCCCAGTCTCTCAATCACCCGTAGTTTGTGCAGCCTCCAGCCACTCCGTGATCCTTTCATGCCATCTACATACATGTACTCTGCCGATGCATGTTGCACCACCCCGTTAGAACGCACCAGCAGCTCCATCCACGCAGCAAGACGCACGATTACATTTACACTTGGACTTTGAAGCATGCCATCAAGATCTGAAAATATTACATCAAATCACATCCATTCGTCGTCTCATATCAGGTCATACAAAAGAGAAATTGGCGGTGTGACGAAGCACGCAGGTCGTCTAGATAACGAGACGGGAGGGCGGCGGCCAATAGACTTGATTCGTGGGCAAGTATGGCGTGCGTTATGTGAGGGAGACGGAAGACGTGCCGTGTCTGAGGGGGTGGGCGTGGGGGGGAGACTGCAGGTCGGAAGTTTGGTGGAGGTGATAGGCTTGGTTACTCGGGGGGTTTTTGTGCTTGTGAGGCGGGATTTGTGCTTTGTTTGTGCTTTGTATGGTTGGTTTGATGGATGTGATTTGTGTTATTTATGTTGAGGGTTTGTGAAGGGTGATTGTTGAGAAGTGCGAATTAGACGGATACCTTATGGTAAGGATCCTTTGGTCAGTGGTCACAACGTCATGACAGATGCATCTAATCTCCGGCTGTATCTACACATCACCATCCTCTTCATCTTCATCATCGTCCTCATCGTCATCGTCCTCAGAACTAGATCCAGCTTCAACACCCTCTCCCCCCTCCAACCTCACCCCCTCCCTCAACACCCTCCTCACATGCCTCACCCACTCCTCATCCATCAAACTCTCCCACGCAAAGCAGTAATAATCAAGATCCCTCTCATCCATCCGCCCCTCCCCCAAAAGCCCCAAAAGACACAATCTCCACCTATCCCACAGCGCCAGCCCAAACGGCCTATAAATGTCCATCCTCGCATTCGTAATGGGCAAGCCGTATCTACTATTTCCATCAGTATAATGTCGAAGCGTAGTCACCGCGGGGCTTTCATTCTCGAGACTGCTTCTTGCTTGGCCGCGGAGAGAAGACTTGCTGAGTTGGGGACCTGAGGCACGTTGGAGGGCGGACGGGGGAGGGCGGAGCTTGACGGTCTTGTGGCCATAGTCGTAGATGATTCCGATGCCGCCCCATGTTGCTTCACAGGGATCGGGGAGGGGAGTGACTGGGTTAACGGGCTTTGCGTCGAGAGGTAGCTTTGGGAGTTGGTAGAATGGTTCTCCCTTGTTTGTGATGCCGAGTTTCTCAAGATATGCCAACACGGTCTGTATCTCTTCGGCACCGCTGTTCATGGTGCCATCCTGAGGAACAGCATCCGCGTACTTTGGCAGCGTCCTATTGATATCATCATACGACCATCCCGACGCGTTCAAATCTTTCAATACGAGGCAGCGCACGCCTCCAACCAGCTGAATAACCCACAACGCGCGCACAACACGCATCTCCTCCACCCAACTCGGCGGCCCGGCATCGACGACGTCATAAGGCAGTCCGAAAAAGACCTGATGCCATGCAGGCGTGGTGTCGCCCTCTGGAGGATTCGAGCCCCGCGGGAGGTACTTTGGGAGCGGGAGCTGCGCATGTTGAGGGTGGAAGATGTCGGGGTTGTGGATCTGGGGGAGGTAGAATGATAGACAGGCGTGTGCGAGGGCGGAAATGTGATGCGCTGTTGCGACGGCGGAGAGATATACTGAGGGTTGTATGTCGTGGGTTGTCAGAGTGTCGGGGCCGAGAGTGATGTTTGTTTTGTCTTTGATTCTGTGAACGGGTACTTTGTGCTGTATGAAGCGATACTTGAACTCGTCCAGGTTCTTGAATAGAAGAGCACCGCTCCTCGTGAGAATCACAGCACGGACAAGTTCTTGTATCTTGGGAGGTAGAATCGACGTCGGGCTGGCAAAGAGTTGTTCGATAATGGTGTGCGGCTGGCTGTTGAAGAGGCGGAAGCAGCGCGGTGATGCGGCCAGCAGGTTCCAGAGGGTCTCGAGGCCGGGGAGACGCGTGATGATTTGCAGCAGAATCTTGTCTGGAATGTTTTCTATGTTGGCATGACTTGGGGACTGGTTGGGGAATGGTTCTATTATCTGGGGGTTGAGTCTGCGTCGCTTGGAGCGCTCTGACATGATGGACGTTTGGTGAAGAAGAAGAAGAACGGACTGAGTCGAGAGACAATCAGCCAAGAAGAGGCCGAGCTTCATGACTTGTAAGATGACGAAGATGACGTTGACGTCAACTTCTCCCGTCTTGTCATCTTCATGTGGGCCAGACTAAACCTCCGTCCCCTGACTAGTGAATGGCTTGAAGATCCATAGCAGAAAAGCTCCATGTAAGAGCTATCCTCGATTGAGGCTGGAACAAAGAGAGCTAAATTCCGGGGAAGTTATGCTAGATCTCTAGTGATTACGGAAACCCGCAACATACCTAGGTATCGTCCTGCCTCCGATCTCCCGAGGCCTGTTGGATTCGTTGAGAAGATCTGAATGGGGCTCGGGGGTTGAAGACGACGGTCGGGGTGAGCAGTCCATGGCGCAAGGTTGCCGAGTCATGGACTGTCAGGCTTGACATTGTGTTTTGTCTTCCAGTGAGAGATCATCGGCGTCATTCGTAGTATTGAAAAATGAAAGTGACGTTTTGTCGTTTCAAGCCTTTACCTGAGGTATATTAGGTGGCCATGGCAATCGCCGTGGCTTCTGAAGCTATAGTGTCTCATCTGCTGGAGAAACAGTACGCACGCTTATTCAAGATCATTTACTTTCTTTTCTTTTCTTTTCTCAGGTCATTTTGTTAGCCTCGGCTTATGCAGCCTGAGGTTGCCTAATGCACAGCATCTCATATATTTGCCGTTCACGCCCATCCGTGAGCAGCGAGCTGTATTCGGACGAGAGGGATCGCCGGCTGAATGATACCCAGAATGCCCGGCCTCGACGTGTGTATCAGAGGTGGAACATGCTCGCATACGATTACCCAAGGCCAAGACGTTTTCACAAACTGAGAATGATCTTTACTACACGTTCATTCAAGGGGCAATTCGACTCTTGACAGCCTTACTCCGGTTGCTTCCAAACGACCGACTTTCGCACATGCCAAAATCCCGGTTTCAACTCATGGAAAACAACATCACTTTGCCTCTTCGGTATACTCCATCAATCACTTCCTACCATGCTCCACGCCGCCTGTGCCGCATGCATATGCAGCCATATACGATGCATGGTGAACAATCTCATGACTGGCAGCTCGTTGTCACTCATTGGCTGAAGCCTACATATGCATCTCGGCGCCGCAACTGAGAATCGGCCCTTCTAGGATTGAAGCGACAACAAATCTTCATGACTGCTCTTCAAGTACCTGAAGATACAAGCTGCATATCAAGTCCATCGAATGGTGTGTGAAAGTGCGCGGGACATGTCCGAGGAGAAAACAAGGTGGCAGTGAAGGCTCGTTTGATGTCTGCTCTCTATTACTACTCGCTCGACAGAGCAAGGGCTACGCATAGATAGATCTCAAGGCATCATTGCCTTGACCATGGTAGATCACAAGTATAAAGTGTGCACGGTTTCCCTTGCTTAACCGTGTGTCTACCTTTCTTTCTACTTCTACAACTACCTAATTACATATTTGCAGGCCGAGATGCGCCATGGGGAGATCAATCATGCTATTGTATCATTTGCTGGCCGAGGGTCTATAAATAAGGCTTGTCAGTAATCCACCAGGCGGCGTCTCGCTCACATTACTTTTTCTTGAAAATTCATCCGGGCTGGACGGGAAACTCAGCGACGACGGAATGCATCCGCTGTAACTTCTAAAGAAGCAGAGATGTTCATAGCATGTTGCCAGATTGGACGGAGAACGGAGGTATGAAGAGGGGAGAGGGGAGGGCTTAGAATTGAGGCGGGACTGCCGGTGGATTTGTATGGTATGGGAGGGAAGGCGGGTTATTAGTTTCACGAATGATACTGCGGGATTGTGGAGGGCAGGTGGCGGGAGCCTGAAGGATTGTGTGAACGGTTCGGGTACATGTATGCAATCTTGGGTATAACTGCAAGTGATTGATCCACTGTTGGTTGATGTTTTACGAGACAACCTATGAGATAGTCTCTACCTGATTTGCCGTCCATCCATGTCCATCCATTGGGTACAAACCTACTCCAACCTATGCAAGGGCTTCGTGCCGGGGTGGCCCAACACAGCGCCAGAATCTACAACGGTCAGCGAGCGTCATCACAGAGCTGAGAGACGAGGGGACTTACCGACGACAATCTGCTGGCCAGTCATGGCAGAGTTCTTGGCCAACGAGACAAAGGCATCGGCACAGTCATCCAATGCAACCTGAACCGTCAGAATGTATCCTGTTTCAGATCACACAGCAGAGTTCGTCATACCACGTCTCGAAGTGTAGATATCCTTTTGTATCCTTCGATGACTTCTTCGGGAAACAGTCGCCCCTGTGCAAGCTGGTAAGCGTCTAATAAGAAGAGATGGCCGGTGTGGTATATTTGCAACACACCCATTCGGTCAACAACAGGCCAGGAAGGACAGCGTTGACTCGTATCTTGGGGCCTTGTGTGTAGGCCAGATTCTTCATGAGCTGAAGCCCAGCGGCCTTTGTTACAGAGTACGCCATGCTGCTGCCGCTCTGTGAGGTCCCCTATTTATATGTCGAGTTAGCTTTATGCGAGTTGCGTCCATCGCAGGCATGGTGAATTCTCTGCTTACAGCAATAGAAGAGGTAATCAGGTACACGCCCCCGTCGGGATTCGCATTGAAGATGGGCGCTGCTTCTTGTATGAGCTGCAGATGAGACATGACATTGACTGCCCAGCACTGCCAACGTCTTTAGCTGCATTGCATCCCTTTTTCTTCCATGGTGCAATCATTTACCTTGTTCCACTCCTCGTCCGTCAACGCGTGCAAATCGGCAAATGCAGACATCTTGGTCCATCCGGCATTCGCAACGAGGATATCAAGTCCGCCGAGATTCTTGACGGTCTCCTGGACGATACGGATATTATCTTCCCTCTTCTCAGCGTCCTACCACTCGCAATGTTAATTTTCAACAAGGGTAGCAGAGGATTTTAGAGCACGAGTGATATTAGATACATACACCCTGGACAATGAATGTCTTGACAGAGTACGGCTGTAGTGAATCAGCCACTTCCTGGGCAGCGTCTGCATTGGAGAAGTAGTTGATGGCAACATTGGCCCCCTCTTCGGCGAACTTCCTGCAGATGACGGCCCCGAGGCCTCTTACTTGGTTGTTAGCGAACTTCAGACCTGTCGTCACGGCGCAGAGAAGACGGATTCTACTGACCTGGAGCCTGCAGTGACCAAGACGTTTCTTCCTTTGAGGGAGTAAGGCATCGTAACTGCGAGACTTGTACAATGTTGAGGAAGAATTCGAACAGAAATTCGTTCTTTGGTTGCCCTGGTATCATGTACAATTTCTACGGACATTTGTCTGTCCCTCTAACCCCGCATATAGCCCCATGTTCTTGATTACATTACCTAGTATGTGTGTTGATCGGCATCGGCCAATCGGGCTCTGCCTCTGCCATCTTCCCCGTAATTCTCTCATCCACCAGTTCTTCATAAATCAGGTATGGTGTCGAAGATTGGGTACGAATAGTAAATAATCTGGTCAAGTCGATATCTCCAAGCTTTGTCAATACTATGCTGGCTGAGCCTTGACCGAATGGCACGCCGCCCCGGTTATCAACCAGTTACGTCTCTTGGACTCATAATGTTGGCAAAAAAATATAGACAGAGCATTGTATGAGACTGGTTTCTATACGCGAGTGCTGTTTTAGCTGCTGATAGCCAAGATCTATATATATGTATATATATATATATGCTATAAGAGTCAAATCTAACCACGAGGCTCTTATTCTCTACCGCAGGAATTGACTGAATCTAATGAACGGTAACAACATCTCTCGGCAAACCGTCAGTTACTGCTGCACAGGCTCCAAATATCCAACCGTAAAAGTTTCCTCCTTCGGATTCTGCCACTCGAGCTTCTTCACCTCCCTCGTCTGATCAAAATGCACCGACCCGTACCGCAAATATGCGGCAAACGTCCCCTCCTCATGGTCCTTGTCCCGATTCTCATCCGCATCCCACAAGTCCGCCAGCATTTTCACCTTCAACCCCTCACCACCCGGTCCATGCGGGAACTTGAGCATGGCCGTCTTCGCCAGCAGAGTATTCACAAACTCCTCAGCTTCATGCCACTCCTCATTAACAACCGCGCCCTCTCCGGAGCGCTTCAGAGATAGAAGCCGGAACTGCTTCTCCACGTCCCATTTCGTAATGATCTGGGCATACAGCATCTCGTCCGCCGCATCAAATATGAGCATGTGCTTGTCGTACCATTCGGGACCGTTGAAGCCGTCGTTGGGATCAACGAGTTTGCGGATGCGCTCCCCACACAGATAATGAGCCACGTAGTCGGAGAAGAACTCGGGGTCAAAGTTGACGTCGTCCTCCAGGTTGACCGTGGACATGTCAGGCTTGAACAGAGGCAGATGTCGGAGCAAGGGATGCTTATGAAATCCCGTTGCGTTGGTAACCCCGTCTTCCCACAGCGCGAGATAGACGTCGTGCCACCTCTTGATGAATGGATTGCCGCTTTTGGTGCCTAGGAATCCGTTGAGAGGGGTGTAGGTGCCCGGCAAGTGCATCAATGCCACGGCGCTCAGTTCGTAGGGCGACTCCGGATCCTCGATGCGCTTCCAGCAGATGTCGTCAACGTGCCGCAGCAGGATGAGGCCCACGTCCATCCACACGCCTCCGTATTTCCAGAGTAATGGCAAACGAACCAAGTCTCCCATGTGAGCCTTGTGGCCATCCATTGTGCCCTCAAGGAACGTCTTCGGAAAGTACGACTCCTCGACGTAGTTCAAGACGTTGGTCTCTGAGCCGTCTAGTCGGTCAACAATGTGGACGTTCCACTCGGGGCCCAAGCGGCGGACCCAGTTGATGACATTCCGCTGTGTCCAGGGCTTCATGTTGGCGAAACCATTATGCCAGAACCCCCAGATGTTCTTTTCCGAAGTTACGGGATGGCGCTTCTGGAGCCATGCCGCGATCTCCGCGTCCGTTCGATGATCGAGCTTGTCGGGGGATAGGAGTGTTATTCCGTCGGGGAGTCCCTCCGGTAGGTATTGCTTTGGAACATCTACTGGGATATCGACAATCGTCGAGCGTGCGGTCGCTTTATCATCGAGCATGGTTGGTTCTAGTGAACGGCGTGGCTTGAAGATGTGTTGATCCAGGTCCCGATTCGACCACTGTCCTGTTTGATCATGCTTCACTTATACTGCATCTCTCTCACGTCGGTGCCTAGTTCTTTCTCCTCCTCGCGATGCAAGGTAGTACACACGTACGCCTGCGTTGGTACGACAGACACCTCACGAAATGGGTAACGTTGCAGCTCTGTAAGACATGATCATAGAACACTGAGGTCTCATTCCGCGCAGCAAGATTTTGCACCAATTGCGCAATAAGTGAGATTTCGACCAGACATGGGGGGCGGGCCGAAGCTGACGGTGGCTGGGATATTGTGCATCTCAGATGGGAACATGCAGTGGATTTATGTAACATCTCGTGGTTGAGCCAGCTGTTACTAGGATGGAAGTAGGCATCTTCGCGAACAGGTAACATTCTGCACGTCAGGCACGCCGAATCCTATACCATTTCATATCAACTATTCGACCAGTCCTGCAGCAGTTGCAACGATTCCATCCATAGAAGGATTCCTAGGGCAGTGTCTCAACGAGCTTACTATCGTTGTCGTATGTTCCACTTGATATGCAGATGCTGTGGATCGAGTAAGACGAGAGACACTATACAGGGCAATTATAGGAGGTGCTACCTTAAATAACCTATACACCCTAGTCTAATATAACCTATACTTTACTTTTCTAAATTTTTTACTATATTAAAAAACCTTATATAACCTATACTTTTTATAATTTAATTAGCTAAAATTTTTAAAAAGTAAAGTATAAGTTATATTAGCTTTTATATTAAAGTTAAATACCTCTTTAATATATTAACTATTTATCCCTTTTTTTTTTAATATATAACCTTTAATATTAATAACTTTTATAATACTATAATATTTTAATATAGAGTATTACTATACAGGCTATAATATATTACTTAAGGGGCTATAACTAGCCTAAATTAGCCTAGCTGTTTTATTATACTATACTGCCCTGCTAAATTATAGTATAGGCTATAAAATTAAAAACTATATACTGCTATATTAAGGGAACTATCTTATTAATTAATTCCTTTAAAAAATGCATTTCTTATTAAATTAAATATATATTTATATATTACAGCCTATTAATTAGTTTATAGCCTCTAGCTATAATAATAGCAGCAGTAGCTAAGTTACTAAAATAACTTCTTTAATAGTAGAAAAAGATAGTGCTATTAAATATACACTGCTATATTTATAGCCTTATCCCTAGCCTTATCCCCTTCCTGCCTCTTATCCCCTTATAGTTATATATATTTAAAGGCGCTTTATAAATAGCTATATAAATAACTAGCTGGCTTAAGCTGCCCCTGCCTTAATCTTAGCTATAGTATGCATTTAATAAAGACTTAAGTTAAGGCGCTAGGTGCTTTAAGTTAAGGTTAGCAGTAATAGCTATAATAAAGTTAGCAGTAATAAAGTTAGCTACTATATTAAAGTTAGCTGTATTAAGGCTGTTATTAAGCTTAAACTTATAATTAGCTAAAGAGAGATATTAATAAGCTACTTATAATTTTAAAGTAACTGCAGCTAGCCTTATAGCTTTTTTATAATATTAAGGTTATAAATTTAAAGTAAAGGTTTAGTAAGGTCTTAGTATACTAATTAATAGCTTTTTTATATAAAATAATAAAGAAATATATTAAAGGCTTATTTAACTATTACTAAGAGTAAATTAACTTTTTTATTAAGACCTTATTACTATTAATAACCTTATCTTAAAGAAAATATATATAAGGCAGTGTAAATTATTATATAAAGTTATAGATTATTTTATAAGGCATTATATTATTATTTTTATTTATTAAGGCAGCTTTAGTGCAGTAATACTCTTAAGTAAAAAGCTTAATAGCTTTATAAGTAACCTTTATTAAAAGCTAGCCTAGCTAAGCTTAGCTAATAAATTTATAGTAAAGCCTTATCTTTTAGCTAGCTACTATTTACTTATAATTATATTCCTTTTTTTAAAGTATTTAGTAAATAGCTTTATAAAAATAAAAAAGGTCTTTAATTTTAATTAGTAAAAAGGATTTAATATTTTTATATATAGTTTTTATTAAACTATTAGTTCTTTAACTAAAGTTATAATAGCAGTTAATGCAGTATTTAAGAAATTAGTTAGTATAAAGAAAATACTTAAAAATAATATAATTAATAATTTTATACTAATAGTTACTAAAATAAGTAATAAGCCTAGCTTAAGCTATTTTATAGTTATTCTCTATTTTTATATATAAAACTATATGCTATATATATTTAAAGCCCTTTTTACTATTTTTATAAAAAGGCCTAATGCCTAACTATACTGCTATTTATATAGCTATAGCAGGGCTAGGGTTACTAAGCTTATTAGTATTAAAGTTAGCAGCTAGGCTGCTTATAGTTATATTACTACTACTAGCTATAGCAGCCTTACTATTTTTAGGCTTTTTTTATTATAAGGTTATCTTTATATTAATATTTATATTAATATAATAAAGATATAGCTGCTGCTATATATTTAAGAAAGTGTATTAAAGGGTGTTTTTTAAGGCTATTTCCTTATTTATTATAATAACCTATAGCACTAGAATCTTAAGCTAATATTAAAATATATTAAGCTAGGTATAAAGCCACTTATAAGTTAGCTGCTTTTTACTATTTATAAAGCTAAATATAAAATTTATAATAAAACTTTAATTTATTATGCCTATAACTTAAAAAAGATATATTTTAAACCTATTTATTTTATAAGTGTTATTTATATTAAGTACCTTTAAGAAGTGTTTTTATTACTTCTTATAGTATAGGTATATTTAAAATACTGCCTTAACCTTATAAGGATTATTATCTTAATAATAAATAATATAGCAGAGGCCTTTTTTTTTTAAGATTTTAATTTACTACTATATAAGAGTAAGGCTATTAAGCTTTAATTAATAAATAGACTAATAATTATTATAAATATTCTTTAAGTAAAAAAATAAGCCTGCTTTACTAATAAGTATATATATAATATCTTTTATCTTTTAGGCGCTAAAGGCATGCTATAAAAATAGCATTTTCTTAGCTTCTTACTATATTACTATTTAATAATAATAAATAGCATAGGCTAATGCATTAATAATACTAATATAGTTATACTGCTTTTTATAAACTTTAAAAGTTTACTTTTAGCTAGACTTTTATAAAGCAGAGGCTAAGATCTTAAAGTTATAGTTAAGCTTAGCTATAGTAGTCTTTTTAATACTATTATTATAAGGCAGTTATAAGGTTCTGCAGTTATAAATAAGGTTATAATATATAAGAAACCTAATGCTATTAATTATTATATAGTTTCTTATATTCTTTTTAATAAAAGCAGCGCTATAGTTATAATAAAATACTTAAAAGAAGCTATATAGCTTATTAAATAAGTTAAATTTTTATAGTAGTAGTAAAGGAGGAATCTGTTTATTAGCTTTCTGCAGCAGTAATAGTAATAGCAGTAAGGAGTCCTGCTATATAGCTTAATTACTAAGTTTATAATCTTTAGCCTTTATAGCAGCTAAGGCTTTAGGTAATAGTAATAATAATAGGTAATAGTAATAATAATAATAATAATAATAATAATAATAGTATTTTAGTGTTTTTAAGCTAGGCTAATAGTATCTCTTTTAGAAGTGTTATAGACCTATACTATAATTATATAGTATAGTATAGCATAAATAAAAGCTAGGCTAATTTAGGCTAGTTATAGCCCCTTAAGTAATATATTATAGCCTGTATAGTAATACTCTTAATATATTCTTAATATATTTTTAACTTATTTTATATATATTACTATACTATATATATTAATTATATTAAAGCAGTATAATATTTATATTTATTATAAGGCTAAATAACTAGCTAATAGTAATAAAGCTAATAATATATATTAAAAAAAATTAATATTATTTAAATATAAAGTAAAATTTATTAATATATTTATAATATATTTATAATATATTATAAAAAGCTAATATATTTATACTTTAAAAAACTAGTAAAATTATTTTTTTATTTAAAAAAGTATTTTATTATATACTTATAAATAGTAAG
>NW_006711182.1:141563-142488 GCF_000167675.1 Trichoderma reesei QM6a
AAAATATTTTAATTAATATATTTAATAATAAAAAAAGTAAAAAAGTAAAAAAAAATAAAAAGAAAGTTATAAAAAAGTAATTTATTATTAATAAATTATAAATATATTATAATTTAATATTAAAGTTATATTTTATAAAGCTAATATTAATATAATAAATACTTTTTTAATACTTTTTAAATATATTATTATATTAAAAGTTTATATATTTATATAAAAACTATATATAATAATAAAAAATATTTATAAAATTATAAAATATAAATAATATATTTAATATATATTATAAAATATTACCTTATATATATAATATTTATATTAAAAGTATAAATATATATATTAAAAATATATTATAAATATATTATAAAAAACTATAAGGTTTTTATAAATATTATATACTTAATATATTACTTATATATTATAAGTACTTTATAAATTATTACTTAATTTTATTATTTTAAAGGCTATTTAATACTTTAGCTTTTAAACCTTTAATATTAAAATATTTTATTAAAGTTATAAGTTAAGATCCTTTTTTTATAAAGCTAAATAATTATATAATTATTAGCTTTAGTTATAATATATTTATAATAAGTATATAATATATTACCTTTTTCTTATATTTAATATACTTAATAAAGTTAATTATAAATAAGTAAGGATAGTTAATAATAATAAAAATAAAAACTTAAGCTGAGTTAATACTTATTAAAAATATAGTTATAATTTTTTCTTATTTTAATATAATAAAATATTTTTATATATATTACTAGCTTATAATATATTAATAATATATTACTAACTTATTATAAATATATTATAAATATATATACTTTTATTAATTAGTATTTTTAAATTAGCTTTATAAAAATATATTATAATATAATATATAAATACTATAAAAGGTTATAATTTTACTTATATA
>NW_006711182.1:143488-152537 GCF_000167675.1 Trichoderma reesei QM6a
AACAGGATAAATCGAGCTGGTCCGTCTAGTATATTTAAAAAATACTATAATTCTTTATAATAAATAAGTATATAGTTAAAGTATTTACTAATAGTAATTTTATAATAAAGGTATACTTAGTTATTTAAAAAGATTAGCTTTAAAGGATAGACTATTTAATAAAGAATTTTTATATTATAGTAATATATTTTATATTAATTTAAGTGTTTTATTTAATTATAGTAACTTACTATTTTAAATAGTAGTAATATAATACTATTACTATATTTCTTAATATTAATATTAAAAAAGAAGTTTATATATATTAATTATAAGGCTTTAATAATAAATTTAAAAAAGTTTATTATTTAAAAAAAGCTTTTTATAATTATTTAAGGGCTTTTTTATAATAGTTTAAAAAAGCTATATAACTACTAGCTATAATTAAATTTAAACCTTTTTAATTTAAGCTTTATATTTTTAAATATAAAAATAGTATTATTTTAATTTTATATATAAATAATATAATAGTTATAGCCTTAAAAATAATAACTTTTTATAATATAATAATATAATTAAAAGGCCTTTTTGAAATTAAAAAGCTAAAAAATATAGCTATTTTTTTAAAACTAAAAGTTTATAAAAATTAAAAAATAAAATAATTATACCTAGCTAAGGCATTTATATTAAGAAAATTATTATTAAGTTTATTTTAATACTTTAAAATCTAGCTAAAACCTTATAATTACTTAAGAAAATAATTCTTTATAATTAAAAATAATAAAAAATTATTATATTAATAAAGAAATAGCTAAAATAAACTAAAAGCTTAAACTTTATTTTTTTAATAAGTATAAGGCTTAATATTATATATATTATTTAAAAGCTTTATAAAGCTAATACTAGATTAATAAAATACTATAAGGAAATCTTAAAGTATTTTTTTTAAATACTTTTAAAGTATAACTAACTTAAGGATTTAATTTAATAGCAGATATAATATTAAAAACCTTAATTTAAGGGCTTATATTAATATAGCTTTTATAAATAATTTAGCTAAAAGATTTAATATAGTAGGTTATATTATATTAACTAGTAGTAAACTAGTTTATTTAAAAAAAAGTAAGAAATAAACTATTATTATTATAAGCTTAACTAAAGCTAAGTTTATAAACCTTACTTTAGCTAAAATATTAGCTATTTAAATTAAAAAGATTTTTAATAATTTAAATATTAAAAACTAAGACCTTATAATTTTATATATAAATTCTTAAAATATAAAAATTCCTATTTTTAATTAATATAATATAATATAAATAAAGTATATAAATATTTATTTTAAATAAATTATTAATAAAGTAAAATAAAAAGACTTTAAAATATAGTAAATTAATATATAAGAAATAGCTATAAATAGTTTAATAAAGCTAATTATAAAAATTAAGTATATTAAATTTATAAAGCTTTTAAAAATAGTTAATACTATTTAATAATAAAAATCTATCTTAAGTTTATATATTTACTTAAAAGTATTCTTATTTAAACTATAGTATATTCTTATTTAAATTATAATAGTTTATACTTATATTAAAATTATTATATTTATACTACTAGTCTTAAAGCTATATACTTATATATAGTATAAGCTAATAGTATATTCTATAGCCTATATAATAATACTATAAATAATAATATTATAATCTTTAATATTATAAACCCTTTACTTTTATTATTATAACTACTATTACCTTAAGGCTATAGCTATAATTATAGTAAAGGCAGTAGCAGAGGCAGTAGTAAAGGCAGTAGCAGAGGCAGTAGTAGTAAGGCCTCCTTATAGTTATTTATAAGTCTAAGCTATAGCTAGCTATATAAAGATTATAAGTAACCTAGTAATAGTTAAAAGCTAATACTACTACTATTCCTTTTAGTAATAATAAATCTCCTTAATAATAATAACTACTAGTATACTATACTATACTATATTTTACTATATAAATATAGACCTTATTACTTAAGGGTGTCTTTTTAGCTATTATATAAACTACTATAGTTTAAATAGGAATATACTATAATTTAAATAGAATTACTCTTATTTAATAGCAGGGGTAATTATAATAAGTATACTAACTTTATTACCTTAACTATACCTTATTTCTTTTTCCCTTTTCTTATATTAATAAGGATTTAAACTATAATAGCTTTATATTTAAAATAGTTCTAAAGTGCTAAATTTATAATAAGAAGTAGTATAAGCCTTCTTATCCTCCTTAAACTATAAATATCTTAAAATAAGCAGCCACTTTAACTAGGCCTATATTAAAAAAAAACCTTATTATAAAAGGCATTTTATTTACTAATTAAAATAAATTTATCTTTTATATATTAAAAAGTCCTCCTATTTAAAATATAGTAGTTTATACTATTAGCTAAACTAACCCCTTAAGTAAAATATCTTATACTTAAGTATTAGAATATAGTATTATATACTAAAAGTCTTTACTATTAAAGATTTATAGATATTATAAGGTAGAGGGCATATAGAATTACACTAGGGTATCTGCTACTTCTGCCTCTGCCTCTGCCTCTGCCTCTACTACTGCTGCAGCTGCCTTCTTAATCCTAAGATAATAATAAGTGCTGCTGTTAATCTTATACTATAATTAGATAGCCGGCCGCTTTAAGGTTAGCTTTAAGGTTAGCTATAATAGTTAAAAATAAGGTACTAAAGCTATAACCTTATATATAGTGTTATATAAAGATAAGCCTGCTATTAACTTATACTATAATTAGGTATATAGTAATAGACTTAATAATATATATATAGTAATTCTGCCTTATATATAAACTATTATAATTTAAATAAAGATATGCTATAGTTTAAATAAAAGGACTTATATTAAATACTTTAAGATATACTTTAAGATATAAGTATTTTATTAAACCCTAACTATTATATTAATAGTATTAATATATTTTTTATAAAAAAAGCATCCTATTTAATATATAAAAAGCTGCTTAAAAGCCTTAAGAGTAATAAGCTTTTATTATTATTTTAAATAACCTATTTTTATTTATTTTTATTTTAGTAAACTGTTTTTATTTTAATTAAAGAAGCTTTATACTTTAGTAAGTAAAAGTCACTTTTAGACTTTAATAACTAAAAGACCTTATTTTAATTTACTAATTTTATTAATACTATTTCTTTTTAATTAAAGGAATAGTAGCTATTTTTTAAATTTATTTTATATTCCTTATATATAGCAGAATAGCCTATATTTTATAATTAGTAAAATGCTATTAATTTCTTAAGATATTATAATAGTATTATAATATATTAGTCTTAAAAGGGATATATTAAGTAGTCCTTACCTTAATAATTTAAGACTACTTTATAATATTATAAGCCTTAGGCCTATAATACATTTATAGCTATTTATTTATTCTTCTTTTTAATTACCCTTTATTACTATATAAGAAGTTAAAGGCTATTTAATAAAAGCTTTATATTCTAGCGCTGTTTATTATTATTATAAATAAGAAAGACATACTTAAAAACGCCCTTAAAGATATTTTTCCTTTATTATATTAGTAACTTTATATTTATTATATTAATACTAATATTTAAAGTATTGCTAAGGGGGCTGTATAAAATTGCTAAGGGGGCTATAACTAGCTTAAATAGGCTTAGTAGGGGTCTTTATATAAGGACTTATAAAAACCTCTTTTAACTTTAAAAATATATAATTAATTCTAGAAAACTGCTATAAAGGAAAAAAAATATCTTTAAAAAGCTTATTAAATAAACTAATATATTTTAGCTAAAAATTTTACTTATACTTAATAAAAGCTTAAAAAAACTAAGTTTAAGTTAAAAGCTAATTTTTAGCTAAATAAATGCTTATATAAGCATACACTTAGTATTTACTAATAGTTTATAAAGCGCTTTTTAATAATATATAAAAAGTTACCTAGTTTTATATAAAATTTATATAAAAAATTAAGCTTAAACTTAGCCTAGGTTCTTACTGCTATTATATAGCTTATAAAAATTAATAAAGATATTTTAAAAATTATATAGTATTTTTAATAAATAAATTACTTATATTTACTTTAATTATATTTTTTTAAATTTTATTATATATAGAAAATATCTTATAAAAATATAGTATATAAGAGAAAAAAATAAGGTACTTAAACTACAGCCCCCTTAGTAATTTTATACAGCCCCTGCAGTAATACTTAATATTTAAGGGAAGATTTATACTTAAAGTAATGCTATTTAAACTATACTATATTACTATTTAGACTATAGTGGTCTATACTTATATTAAAATTATTATACTTATACTACTTTTACTATAGCTGCATACCTATTTATAATATAAAATAATAGTAAGGCTAGTAGCCTATATAATAACATTAAGACTTTATCTTTAGCTATTAAAATAAAGGGCAGCAGCGCCTTACCCTTATTTTTATTTATAGTTATAGTAATAGCAGTAGTAGTAATAGCAGTAGTAGTAGTAGTAATAGTAGCAGTATAGCCTTATTTTAGTTATTTATAAGTTTACAGCTATAGCTAGAAGTTATTCTAGCTATATAGCTAGTATTAGCAGCCTTTATAACCTTTTTTTAATAACCTCTTCTTAATAGTAATAACTGCTAGTATGCTATACTGTATTTTAGTATATAGGCATAAACCTTACTACTTAAGGGTGTCCCTCTAGCTATAGTATAGACTACTATAGTCTAAATAGTAATATAGTATAGTTTAAATAGCATTACTCTATACTTATTAAAAAGGTAATAATAATAATAATAATAATAAAGTTATAGCTAATAAAGATCTTAATAAACTTAATATTAACCTTACTACTTAAATAGCTATATAATTAAAAGCTAAGAAAGAATACTTAATAGCCTTATATTAAATTAGTAAAAAGCTAGCTTATAAAGGTATATTTTATAACTAAAAATGCATTATAATTATTAAAAATAAGGCTAACTTTTTTAAATAGTAGTTTTTAATATAATACACTTATAGTATTATATAAAAATATCTCCTTTATTATATTTTTATAAAATATATACCTTATTATAAGTAGTAAGCTTACTACTTTATTAAGTAGTATTAAAATTATAGCTAAAGGGTTAATAGTTTTATTAAAACTATATATAAGAATATAAAGTTATATCTTCTTTTAAGTACTAGGGGGGTCTTAAAAGCGACTGCATTCCCTGTAATAGTAGGACTATTATAGGGGGGTTGTTAAGTTATAAAAGGACTGTTAATTTATAAAAAAAAGATACACCACTTATAGTGTATATGCTATATAATATAATATACCTTAACAACTACTAATCTTGCGATTTTTAAAGTAAAAAGACTACTAGGCTGCTCCTTATTATAAGGCAATGCTAGATTTAAGTAAAAAAGCTTTTTTTAAAGTAGAGATAATGGTTTTAGAAATTAGTACTTTAATTTATATAGCATGCACACTAAGACTAAAGTATTTTATAAATTAATAACCCTTTTGCAAATTAACATGCCCCCTGTCTTAGTAAGGCTAGGATAGGAAACGCGGTTGTTTTTAAGACCCCCCTAGTATAAGTAATTTATATTATTTATATATTATAATTATTTTTATAATAAATTAAAAAGAATAAGACTATACTTAAAAGGCAGCTTAAATATAGGTTTATTTAATAGTAATTTCTTTAAGAAAACTAGCTTAATAATATCCCTTTTACTATTAGCTAGTTATTATAAACCTTTTTACTTAATAGTATTAACTTATTATAGCTATAATGCCTTTAAATATTAATCTTAACTTAAATCCTTTATTAAATTATATATATTACTTTATATAATTATTAAAAATAGGGGCATTAATATAGGAAGTACTAGTATATAAAGCAGCAGGGGTTAACTAGCTATAAAATATAAGTAAGAGCTATGCTCCTTATCTAAATATAAGAATAATAAATAAGTAAGAGATATATATTTTAATAGGTTATAAGCCTGGCTTCTGCTAAGTTATTAAGAAATAATAAGTACTAATACCTTAAGTAGCTAATAACTAATTTTACTAGCCCTGCTATATCTTAAAAAGGCATTACTATATAACTTTAAAATAATACTAGAACACTAATTAACTAACCTAAATAGGCCAAGGACTGCCTATTAAGTAAGATAAATAAGATTACTATCCTTATATAATCTAATTATTAGAGCAGCACCTCTCTTAAGTAGCTAGTAGACTTAGGAGTTATAAGAAAGAGGAATAAAGAATAAAAATAATAGTTTAAATATAAAAAGAAAAATAACTCCTAGTTTTATAAATAAGGATTTTAAAGATATTAAGATAATAACTATTTTATCTCCTTTTAGTAATATAAATCTATATAGCTATAAAGTTTATACTCCTCCTTCTTAAACTAGACTAACTTAAAATATAGCTTAATAATAAAGTAACCTTAAGGAGGTAATAATTATTACCTTAATTAATATTAAAGTTAAGCCTATTATTATTAATACATCAAGCTTATAATCTCTCCCCTCCTTAAAAAAATAAGAGGATTACCTTATTTAAGATTATTAGCTAAGGCTTATAATTAACCTTATTAAGGCAAAAGACCTGCTTAATATATATAATATTAAGGAAAAGGTTCTAGACTTTTAAATTACTACTTTAAGGAATAAGCAGTAATAATATATTAGAATTTTTAAAATAATACTATTTATCTTACTTAGTAAGATAATAAGTAAAGAGAATATAATATAAAAGGTCTTTTAATAAGTAAAGGAAGAATTCTAGGAGTTTAGGCTTAAAGCTTTATAAATAGTATATAAGGAATAAAAAGTATATTTTTTTAACCTATTTTTAAACTTAGTTTAAGAATTTATATAGTAAATTAAGACTATATAAGAGAAGTTCCTTTAAGCAGGAAGCTAGTATAAACTCTTAAATAGTTATTTAATCCTTAAGTTTATTAATAGCCTAACTAAATAGTACCTTATTTAATGCATTAACTTCTAGTTAAGCTATAGTATTAAGACCTTCCTTATATTAAATAGTATTATTTATAGTGCTAAAGTTAAGGAAGTTAGGTAGAAAAGTGGTGTAATATTAATAATATAGGCTTTACTAATATAAAAGCAACTTATGCTAATAAATAATAAAGAGTCTGTATTAGTAAAGGTGCTAAAATGCACTTATTATAGTAAAACTTGCTATATAAAAAAGGGATGCTAGGACTTATATTTAAAGAAGAAGAGATAATAAGAAGACTATAAAAATTAATAAGGATAATAAAACTTAAACTTAAAGTAAAAAAAGAACTAAGCTCTCTTATTTAAGGCTATAGTAATAAAGACTAACTACTTTATTACTTTTTAAAATATTATTCTACTATAGCCTTAGCGCTATATAAATACTAGATTTAGGATATAGTTAATATATAACTTTTTAAAAAGATTAATTTATTTTAAGCACTTTTAAACTATATAATAGCTATTTTAATAAAATAGGTAACTTTAAAATACTTATAAAAGGTATAGGTATAGTTATTTAAAAATATATAAACTAAAGCCTATTTATTATACTTATACTTATTAAAGTACTATTTACTTTAACCCTTAGTCTTAATTTAGTTTTTAATACTTAGGTCCTTAATTTAGGAGAGAAGATGTAAATAGCTTAAAATAGCTAGTTAATTTAAAAAAACAGTATAAAAATAACAGTATAGCATTTTAAAAAAAATTTATTTTTTAAACTAACTTACTTTTAATATAAGCCTTAGTATCTTATACTTTTTAAGCAGACCTTTAGTAAAAGCCAGTCCTAGTGTTATATATAGTTAAACCCTAGCTATAACTATAGTATAATTAAATAGGCTACCTAAGTAGTAATAATCTTAATAAACTTAAAAACCTTATAAATAGAATAAATATTATATAAGAGTATTACCTATATAAGCTATATTTTTATAAAAAAATAAAAGAAAAACTATATAAAGGATAGCTTTAATAAGGCACTTATATAAGAGATGTTATTTATATTAATATATGCAGGCTATTTTATATTACTAGCTATATAAAAAAGAGATACTAAATTTCTTTAATAAATAAATATAGCAGGTTTAGTAAAAGTAAGGTAATTAAAAATAAATAAAAAGCTTAAAAGTTTATTTAATACTTTATATAGTTCTTAAAAAGTAGGGAGCCTTAAAGGAGATAATGCTATACTATCTACCTTAATAAAGTAAAAGAATTTAATAATTATAAGTTTAATTAGTAAGCTGCCTGCTATAAAACTAATTTTAAAAGCTCTTTTATAAAATAATACTAGTCTAATAGTATTATTAAGAACTTTAATATTATAATATATAATAAACTCTTGCCTATAATAATAAAAGGGAGTATCTTAAAGCTATACTAGTTAAAAGTATTTAAGATAGTTAACTATCTGCATAACTAAAGTCTATATAAAGCACTAGATAAGATACTATTTAAATATATTTATAGCTAGTAACTAAATATCTTTAATATTTAAATAGTAAGGACAGTAGCTTAATACCTTATTCCCTAGGCTTAATAAAAAAAGCTAGATAATAAGGGCATTAAGTATATCTTGCTTAGTTTTATTAGTAATATAGTATACTGCCTTCTTATACTTAGGGGCAAGGTTATTAGCTTTTTAAATATCTACTTTAAATCTAATACTATTATTATTAAGAAGACACTTATATTTATATAATTTATAAGGATATAGATAACTAATTAAAAAGGAGAAAAATACTATTATAAAATAAGCTTAGTTTAATTTATGATTAAAGTTCTCTTATTTTAACTATAACTACTTTTATTAAAAGGATAACACTTAGAGCTAAAAAAAGCTTATATATAATAAAACACTGCTCTAAGAGATGCTATTCCTAGTTATCTTAAACTGCATTACTTATTAAGGAGTTAGGTCTTTTTATATAATATCCTTATGCTTATAGCCTTAGCAGAATCACTCTTAAAGAATACTAAGCTAACTATATATAAGGAAGCTAAATAAAG